>NW_023336198.1:211442-265096 GCF_012550715.1 Geosmithia morbida
TGTCATATTTGCAAGCAAGAGCTGTGCATTTACTGCATGCGTGTCTTTTTGTCCCTTACGAGAAATGAGCTTATTATCACTGATTACCTTGGCTCTTTGGATATTCAGGCGAATATACGTACAAGTATACTTATTGTTGATAATGCTAGCTATCGTCATCGTGCTATTGGGAGCTGAGCGTTTCGTTTTTTTTTTAAAAAAAAAAAAAGAAATACATCACTGCTACGGAATCATCGCGACCAATTGATAGATACCATCTCTGTATTGGACATTGTACGGCTTTATAGCCACCGTCTGGTATCGCGGGATATACTCTTCCGTCTGAGAAGATGAAATGAGGGCCCACCCGCGTTAATATGACACTATCCATTTACCCCCCATCGCATCGGCGGATGAATCGCCGGTGACCTCAGAATGGATGGATGCGGCATAACCGCACCATCCCACCCCCAGAGGCCGAACCCTATGCTCCCCTGAGGTGCATACACATCAACTCACAGCACAGGCACGCAAGATGGGTTGTAGCTTCTCGGGAGACTGGAGGGGCACCCTGCTCATCAGCCCTAGGTTGGTCATCATGCTGATCATCTGTTTACTACGACAGGAATTTTATGTGATGCCCTTACAAACAATACCGGAAAGCCTTGTTCTCGCCGTCTGTCAAATCGTTCTGAGCAGTCTCAAGTCTGGTGAATGTCTGGGTTTCCACCTTGCCATATTTGCTATCCCTCCTCTTATTTTCAATGAAGCATAGGAGGAAATATGCTATGCCACAAACAGTCTGCACAGCAAATGCTGTCATCATAGCGTAGAGACCAAGGGGATAATGGGGCGCCTGACTGTCAAGGAAGAGCTGAGGCCCGATTATGTTACCCACGGCGTAGAGCATAGACATGGACGTAGATGCAAATGATCTCTTGGTGGCACCGGCGTTATTCGAGATAACGAGGGACATGGCCATGACCCAAGATACATTGTAGAAACCCAACAAGTAAACACCTGCGAGTGCACCGCCGCGCTGTGAAACTGGGTCGAGAGCTGGAGCGACATTAGAAACTCTGTTTGAGAGTATGAATATCTAGATGGGCGGGCACCTACTGCGAATGAGGACAGCGCCAATGATTCCTGGCAGGGTGGAGAGAACCCATATCAAGCAGCGGATATTGAGGACAAAGTCAGCGACAATTGACGAGACAATTGGGAAGAAGGTCGCTACCGCCGCTTGGGGCGACGCCAGTAGAGATGTCTTTTCCGCAGAATATCCAAAACCTGAGATGATGAGGGGATTGAACTGGGTCCTGTTAGCGTGACCGGCACGGACAGAAAGAGAACATGATCGATCGAGTTTACGTTTGTGATTCCGGCGTTGACGATGCCCCAGGCAAGAGCATAGATAGCCAAGACGAAAAAGCGGAGATCGACCACGGCTTCGACGACCTGCTTCCACTCAAACCTGTTGTTGGCCCTGTTACCTGTCTGGTTCGCACTGATGCGGATGACCATGTTCTTCTTGTCGTCGGCGTTGTAGAACCACGCTCGAGAAGGATGATCCGGCAGGACCAGAAGAATGGCAACACCCAGCACCAGGCTGACGGAACCGTATATGAGGAATATCAGCTTCCACGTAGGGTACCTGCTATCCAGGCGACCGATGGCAAAGGCAAAGATGCCACCCAGCACGCCAGCCAGGGTATTGTACCAGATGGCTGTCCGCAGAGGCTGCTCCTCGCGACGATACCAGAGACTCATGAAGATCATGTTGGTTGGTACCACGCCAGCCTCGAAGAATCCGAGAAGGAAACGGATGGCAGCAAGCGAGGCAAAACTGTTGCAGGCCACGATGGAGCACACCAGGACGCCCCAGATCATCACGATGCTTCCCAGAAGCTTGGCTAGCGGCACCTTGACCAGGATCCATCCCAGAGGGAATTGGGCAATCATGTAGCCGAAGTACACAATGGAACCCAGCCAACTGTACTGTTGGCCTCGAAGGTTAGCGTCATCCTTCATGCCGAAGATGGCGGCGAATCCGAGGGCATTCTAGAGCAGTTGATGAGTACGGTCAGTCATCTCTATCAAGCTTCAAATTTGCACAGTGCTGAAACGTATACATGCCTTGTCCAGCAATGCGATGACAGATGCCATGGTGAGCAGCGGCAGTACTAGAGCATCGGCCCTCAGTCTCAGTCGCCTGTTGGTCCCAGTGCTGATGTCCTCAGCCTCCTGAATTGCAGCCTTGGAGCCTGTCGGTAACTGGGCCTCATTGTCACCGGTGATCGTGCTTGTCTCGTATATGCCAGCCTTGCTGTTGTCCATGGTGACTTACAGATAGCCTAAGCGAGGATCACGAGCGGTGGTTGATTTAGCCTAGCCGTAACATTGTGAGGCAAAGCACGTGGCACTGACAAGAAGAGGTATTACCAGGCTTATAATGTCACCGTTCCGTCCCTATTATCAGCCATTCTCGGATAAGCCCGTACATGTACAGATTCTGCACCGAACAATAGATATCGCCATCGCGAAACATGATGGCGATATCTATTGTGGGGATATTATGTGGGTTTCATCGTGTCGGCGCCGAGAAGTGCGGTGCGCGAAACGGCAGTCATCTTGGCTGGAGGATGCTTCTTCGCCAGTAGACGGACGCATTCGGACTTGGAAATTTGTGTAATCTGTACTTCACAGGGTATTAGTATGCAAACTTCTCCCCAGGAAGAGGACACTCCTCCTCCTTTGTCACATCATGCAATATGCATCCCTTGGGCAGCTCCTATATGATGTTTGATGTTGAAGAGGCAATAATACCAAGTTCAATTCGACGTTTTATAACGGAGGCAAGCGGGGACACCTAATCTGGCAATTTGTACCGACGAGACGAGCTCGACATCTTCCAGGATTGCAGAATTACCAAGCCGCGTGGCGCTTAAACCCGATGACCGGAGAGGATGATTTCTCGACCCAAGCGGGTATGGCAAAAGAGTCAATTAATCTGATCATACGGCGCGCTGACAGTATCTAACTGCTCAGAGGATTACGAGTGATTTATTCCAGAGAGAGAGAGAGAGAGAGAGAGAACAGACATGCGTCACGCCACGATCCACACGTTCCACCATATCATAACTATTAATTATCCATCTGTCTCTCAATCAAGCAACCATCACGCTTAGGAATCACACAATGAGGTCAACACGATACATATCTATTGTGGGATGCCACGCGGAAGGCGAAGTAGGCGACATCATCATCGGCGGCGTGCGCGACGTACCAGCCAAGACGATGAAGGACAAGCTCCTCCACTTCAGGGAGCACGGCGAAGACCTACGCCATCTACTACTGAATGAGCCGCGGGGCCGTCTCGAGATGAGCGCGGTGCTCATACTACCACCCTGCGACCCCAGAGCCGACGCTGGGTTCATCGTCATGGCGAGCGGCGACTGGTCTCCCATGTCTGGGTCCAACACCATCTGCACCACGACGGTGATGCTCGAGACGGGAATGATACCGATGAAGGAGCCGGTGACGGAGGTCAGATACGACACGGCTGCCGGTCTGGTCAAAGTCGAGGCCCGGTGCGAGCAGGGAAAGTG
Organism: Geosmithia morbida; assembly: GCF_012550715.1. NCBI lineage: Eukaryota > Fungi > Ascomycota > Sordariomycetes > Hypocreales > Bionectriaceae > Geosmithia > Geosmithia morbida. The sequence continues at coordinate 215,030 of NW_023336198.1, forward strand.
CAAGACGGTATCGATCGATAACGTCCCGGCTCTGGTGTACGGGCTCGACCTGCCGGTTGATGTTCCCGGGATCGGCACCGTCAAGGTAGATATCGCCTTTGGCGGACGGTGGTATGCATTTGTGGACGCGAGCAGTCTCGGTCTCGGGGTGGCGAGTGAGCACGCGAGCCAGATCGTCGACCTGGGGGGGCGCGTCAAAGCTGCCGCAGCGCAGGTATACAACCCCGTGCATCCAGAGATAGCCGAGTTTCACGGCATCGACAACATCAGCGTGACCGAACCGCTGGGCGACGCCGGCGACGACGGGAGGATCGCCAAGCAGGCCATGGTCATCAAGCCCGGGCGGTTGGATAGGAGCTCTTGCGGCACGGGAAGCTCTGCGAGACTGGCGGTGCTCCATGCACGGGGCCAGATCAAGACGGGCGAAACGGTACGGTTCAGAAGCATGATCGGAACTGACTTTGTCTGCCGTGTACGTGGTGAGACCAAGGTGGGGGATATAAATGCGGTTCTGCCCACCATTCAAGGAAGGGGCTGGATCACGTCTTACAAGCAGATTGTCCTCGACCCGGAAGATCCGTTTCCTACGGGATATAGGCTGAATTGACCAGAGGTCATCGGGGTCAGTGATTTATATATCAATTGCAGTCACACCGCTCAGCAAAGGATATAAGAAAGATTGGTAGATTGATGGTGAACAGATGGAGCAGCTAGCACCTTGGTCCCGGCCTTGACTGATGCACGAAATAAGGAGGCGTAACATGCGGACACGATATAGAAGCTGGTACCCGAACCCATCGAGTTCTGGGGCTTCTGTATCATGGCATGTCCGCTAGTGATCTGGTAGACAGGGGTGATATCACCTTGTCTATATCCTGTAACATGTCGTATGTGGCTGTTTGCTTCTTGGCTTCACAAGGGTCACAGCATGGAGGCAATGGTCATTCCAGCCGCGAGAGTCGTTCCGGCCGAGGACACAAAAAGATGGATGTTCGTCTCTTTCAGCATGTCTTGTGGTATCGTCATGCTTTTGCTGTGTTTTCCTTCTACTTTTACTGCCTTGGGCAGCCATAGCTAGATCTGACTATGGCAACGTCAAGATACGTCCCTTGTAGCACAATACGACAACATACAAACAACCATCGGCATACCACAAGACATACTAGAAAGAGACAGACATCCTTCTTTTTGCGTGACCACGGTGCCGGACTCGACGGTTTTATAGTCGAGTCCCGCTTGCCTGAGCTATGGAATGGTTTACCATAACACTCAGTCTGCCACCATGACCACATCCATTGAAACCGTAAATCGTCACGTCTGCAACCAGTCACACTGCGCCATGGATACTTCTTCCGTGGCATATCGACACCACAGCATGAGCAGCCTCCCTTGCAAGTCTTGATGGCTGCCAAGTTGCATCACTCTCACACTCTCTCCCCCCCCCAAAACCCGCGGCGTCAAACAAGATGGAGCACCATCACCATGTCCAGTCTGGGTGCCGGGGAGGAATGGCGGAACAGACAAACCAACCGGCTGACCGTCATGAGCTACCGGATATTTCACCTGACAGTTTGGCGCGCTCGCCACCACCCGGTGCAGACGTCGTTCTCCGTTCTATTGACTCCTTCTGGGCCATGGTGTCCGGCATGCCCCGACATAGGGATGCCGTCGTGGCCAGCGGCGTCACCGTCGCCTCGTTCAAGCAGATGGAGGGGAGGCGCGACATGAGCGGTCGTAGATGGCGCCTGTTCTTTCTAGCGAAGCTCACCCTTGCCATTGTCACTTTTATTGTTGGACGCCAAGAAGACGGACGCTTGGCCCACAATCGTCTTCGAGGCTGGCTATAGCCAAAGCATGCGGAGCCTGCACGCTACGAATGCGATGGTGGTTCGCGGCATCGGGCCACCGGGTCAAGATTGTCGTCTTCATCAAGGTGCTCCCCAACGACAGCGCGACGAAACTGATTCAGGTTGAGCAATGGAGTGAGCGTCTTGCCCGACAGCCGCCACGTACCGGCGCAACGGCTACGCGTCGGTCGTCCCTGACCGCTACCTTTCGCGGTGTCAGCGCCCTCTTTGAAGAATTCTTCAACCGCCAAAGCTGGAGCCAAGGACGGATAAAGATGCTACGAGACGTGATGGCGACACATGATGGAAAGAGATGGACGGATTTTCCATCTATTGCTAACGAAGGGCCAGTACGGGACCGGCCTTGCTCATTACAAGAGCGCGCCTTATCTGATGCACCATACGAGCTACACACCACCCAGACCGCTAGCCGGTTCCAAGGGCGGAAGGGCCAGATGGATATCTTTCTTCCAGTGCCCACCAATCCAGGCAGCACCTTCTTCTATAAAGATGTTCTCGTTGTTGGGGAGCAGAAGAAATCCTACGATCCTGGTAGATTCAAGGCTGACCTTCTCCAACTGACACGCCATGTACGGAGCGTCTTTTTCGACCAGCCTACGCGGAGATTCATCCACGCTTTCCTACTCTGCGCATCGACAATGGAGCCATGAATCTTTGATCGATCAGGGCCATACAGCTCAGGACCCTTTGATATCCACGATAAGCCAGATCAATTTTGCGCGCGCCCTTGTAGGATATGCGACTATGCCTAAAGAAGCCACCACCCGTCCTTCAAGGAGCTAAAAGCATGGGAGCGGACGGGACCCCGTATTCTCCACTGGCTGTGGTCGTATGCGATGTGATGGTGAAAGGGCGATCGACATTCAGCGCATATACACTAGACTTCTGGAACACATGCGTAAACTTTCATCCCCAAGTATGATTCTCCCTTCCTGCAGACGTGATACTATAGAATCTTGGGATAAAGCACAAGTAAAATACGTATAAACCTTACAGGTCGCTCACGGCCTCATCATACGCTGACATGATGAGGTTATACATACAACTGACTGCAGGAGTCCTAATTTCCGTCGCTGCGGTGTCTCTGAACAAGGATGGAACGCATCTTCGACTGATCAGAACCGTACGTGGCGCAGCCCCCCCAGAGCCTTCTTTCCTGCTTCGAGAACCTCTAGCTTTTCGGTCAAACGCTTGCGCAACACCAGCGTCTCCGGGCTCTCGCTGGCCAGATCATTGACCTTCTTCTCCTCCATTTCCAAGACGCTGTCAGCCGACAGTACGGAGGCGAGCCTTCTGATGACGCACTGCTCTATGGCCAGGACGCCGACGTCGTCTGTGAACTTCTGATAGGCGACATTGTAGTACTCCTCCATGAAGTCGACAGCTGTCTCCGAGGCGCCATATTCCAGGTCCGGCATGGTGAAGGCCTGGACGTTTGTGAAGACCCTTTCCATGTCCGTGAAAGTGTATGCCGCCCCCTCTCTATCCTTCTCATCGAGGTTGACGCAATCGCGGAACGACTTGAGGAGGCCCTCTTTGTGTCGGTCCTGCTTCACCTCCTGAATCTTGTTGATCAGATAGATGTTGTAGGTTATCGGGTGGCCCTCCAGGTGCGGGTAGAGCAGCTCGTCCAGCTTCTCCTGGACGACAAGACGAATATCCTGAAACGATGACTTGATGACGTCGAGAAGTAGTCGCTCCGCGGTCACCTCATCGGCAACATGTTCGATGGCACTCTGGAGGATATCCTGGGCTGCCTCCAGGACGGCGTCGATACAATCCTGCGCGAGAGACTTCCAGGGCTGGCACTGCGCCGCAAAGAGCTCCTGGATCATGAGGGGGTTGAACGAGCCGGGGAGTTCGCGGCCCCGATTCCTCGCCATGACGATGCTCACCTCGTAGATGTAGTCTTGGCGAAGGACGCGCCTGGGCTCAGACGTCTCGCTGACCTTTTCCGGATCGTCCACGATCGTCACCGCCTTGCCCTTGGCGAACATGGCCTTGGAAAAATCGATGAGACAGTTCTGCACCCGCGCACGCAGCCGCCGCTGGTAGCCGACTTCCGACTTGGAGTCCTTGAAGAAGGACGGATCGTAGTAGTCTCCTCGGGCGGAAGCATCGACAAGTGCGTTGAAGGATTGGCTGAGGCGGACAAGGTACATGATCTGGTCTCTGGTGCTCTCCCGGCCATGGCCAAGCTTTTGAAGCGACTGCCTGCACGAGGAGATGCCGGAATCGACTTCCTGGAGGACCTCGGGGAGGTTTGACAGCGTGTGATCGTACAGGAGCTTGCTGAGCTTGGTGATCAAGGACTGGATCCCCAGCTGTGCTGGGCTCAGCGAGGACCAGACACCGCTCGAGAAGAAGGCCTCTTCGGCCGCGTCGCGCTCGGCCCTGGAAGAGTTGCGTGATTTGAAATCGCGATTGCGGACCACGTGCCAGCCATGGCGGAACTCGACGTCTCTATTGTGCGCGAGTTCCAGGTACGAAGTCTGGCTCTCGGACCCTTCATCCAGCGTGTCGGGCTTGGTGATGAGTCCGACGGTGCGGTGGCCGTCGGGGTCCTTCTCGCGAGCCCGCTGGGTGACCTGCTGGAGGGCAAACTCGCTCTTCGCCGAGACGACGGCGAGGATGATGCTGCGGGGCTGCTCCATGTATGACAGGACGAGATGCTCAACCATCTTGGCATCTTCGAGCGATTGGGTCTTGTTGCCTGCGAGGAAGAGGCCGGGGAGGTCGACGAGCGTGAGGTGAGGCTGCGTCGGAGACGATAGCTCGACGCGCAGGATGTCGGTACTGAATACCCTGTCCTTGCCGTTGAGGCCCATCAATTCCTGGGCATCGCCTATGACCTTGGCAAGGTCGAGGTCGGAAGTGGTATGGCGGAAGGAGGAGAGCTTCTTCTTCTCGCTGTCGGTGCGATCGGAACCAGGGAGGATGGAGAACTTGGCGGTCGTCTCAGAGCTGCGACGGAGAACCAGCTCTGTCGCAAACCGGGTGCAGAGCGCATCCTTGGTGGGGAATGACAGGCCCGATATAGCTTCGAGGACGGAGCTCTTTCCGGATGACTGATCGCCGCATACGATGATTTGAGGGAGGTCAACGTATTTGCCGATGCCTTTGGATCGGAGAGAGTCGATTGTGTCTAGGACTCCTCGGTGATCCTCGGTCAAGAGGCTGTTGGAGTCTTTGTGTAATGAGCCCATTACTGCTAGGTCGATGGGACACGGCGCAGTATTCAGGAACAGGTCGATGATATCTTGTAAGAAGGACGACCAATCTGGGGGATCAGTTTCCGTCCGTGATGAAGAAGAACAAAAGAAAGTATGCCCGCTGCTTATTCTTGGGGTATATCGATGCGACTAAATGTTTACCATGCACAACTATATATGTGAAGTATAGGGGCGGTAGTTTGAGCGTCTAGAGCCCAGTTCATCCGAAGAAGAAAAGAAAGCATTGTGGTGGCTATGGGATGCGTGGCCCATCATACTCTCTCAGGGGGGCATGTATCGGCGTTTTCGTTGCCAATGAGGCGATCGATGATGATGCTGTTGGCTGCCATGTACATGATGATAAGCCAGGGGGGGCAGCATGGTCGAGCCCCGCATCTGGAGCCGTCGTGAATTAGAAGGCAGAACCAACATCGCAAAACACCTCTGAAATCAGCCACGGGCCTTGGCCTCTCATACACGGGTCGTAAATCAGCCTTGAGGACACAGCCACGGCGGTTGGGATCGTAGACGATGTCAGAGAGTCTTTGTCTCGGCAGCGCTTGGTCAACACATCCAGTGAGGCGTAAACGGCGGAATGGTCATGAGGTCCGTACGATGTGCATGGGAAATGAACATACAGCTTGCAGTCACCTTTTCCCGGAGGGGGGGGGGGGGGGGGGGGAGGGGCGCATGTTGGAACCCTTCACACCTCATAGGTGGGCGCGATTTAATTAGGCGGATAACATGCGGCCAAGTCTGCAGGATGCATTCAGGGCGCGTATGTATTCATTTCGCAACCTATGCCTCTCAGAGCCTTCTGCCTTTCGGTCGCGCCCGGGGTAGGAAAGCCGAGAGGGAGAGAGAGAGGAAGAAATAAAAGGGATCATGTCGTGGATGATTGCACGCAATGCCTTGTAGTGGTGATAATGTATGGAAAGCTCAATATGAGGATATAACCCTACACGGTGATATGTATATATCTCAACCATGGAAGCATTCTTGCAAGCTACCCCTCCTTCATAGCTGTTGGAGATACTATGCGAATCAGATCGTGGAGCTCCTTCAGGACGTCTTTGTCGCTGTAATCGTCGAGGCCCAAGTCTATGATTCCCGTCCCAAACAGGGCGCGCGGCACGATGGCAAAAGATTTCCCTATATTGTTACTGGTCAGGCTTTGATGGATCTTGATTCGGCACAGATTGATATATATATATATATCAGACTTACCGTTGAGGTCCCTCATTGAGGCGATGCTCAGCATGGCAGAGGCACAGTCTTCCTTTGTAGCAAATTTCACGCCCTTTGATTCGAGAAACCGAACGGCAAGGTCGGAGATGATGGGAGTGACGACATACCTATCATCTCTGGTCAGCTTCCAACCAAGGAGTTCCTACACTCTCGCTTCCCAGATCGGACGGAGAAGGGAAAGGAGGAGCACGGAGAGGGAGCGAGCGAGACTTACCATGGTGCTACCACGTTCACCCTGATGCCCTCCCTCCAGGTTCCGTGACGAAGAGTCCTCATCAACCCTCGGACGCCAAACTTGGACACGTTGTACTGCGGGTATGGGGGCATGTCAATGTAGCCGGCCATGCTTGATTTCAGGATGAGGCAGCGGTCGTGTTCATCATCGTCGGGCTGGCGACGGAAGTAATGAATGGCCAGCTTGGCCGTGTATATTGGGCCGATGAGGTTGACATCGAGAACCTTCAAGTCGGGCTTGACGGGGGGCTGGGATGGGTCTGTGCAGATATGAAGTCTTAGATGCTGAACTCTGGAGAGGTGACCGGTATACCTAAACGATGCAGCAACTCTGCGACGTCTTCCCGGGGGGGCTTACTGACCTTGAAGAGTGAACAGGTCGTCCTCTTGATTCATACCAGCATTGGCGATGACAATATCGACACCCTTACTGGGGGAGTTGCTGACTGCCGATTCGAACACTGCCACTTGGTCCTCCCAGCTACGAACATCGCACTTGACGAATTGCGCGTTACTGTATCGATCTGGTCAATCGTCTGTGTCAACCGTACGTAGGCGACTAACACCACTCACCTGCCAAGCTCGGAGACGGCTTGTTCTCCACCCTTTACATCGTAATCTGCCACGGTGACGAAGGCCCTATAGAAGAGTGGTCAACGCTGTCTGTTCCGTGGATGAAGGAGGGTTACTTGCTCCGCCTGGCGGGTAGTATGAGAGAGGCGCGTTCAGGCGGACGGTGAGCTGACGGAAGAAGACTCACCCAGCATGTACAAATGCAGTTGCATAGCTCTTTCCGAGACCGCTGGCTACAGTGGAAATATCAGCATTCGTTTCTCTTATTCCGAGGCCCGATAGATCATTGCGATGACTGGTATAACGTACCGCCTCCAGTAACGATGACGGACTTTTTGGCGAGTTTACTGAAGTCCGTGACCTGGGCCAAGTCGACACTGTCGCTGGCCTTGTATTCCGGAACGGACATGCTTGGCGATTCTGTGAACATTCAGCGACGTTTTGCGATCCAAGAGTATGAAAGAAAATTCATTGTAAGAGGGAAGACGGAGCTGAGCTCCGAGGGTGGCACGAGCATTTAATGTAGAGTTGACCATGTCACATGTCTCACCCACGTCACCATCAAATCGCGTGAGAATCAAGCTGATATATACCAATTGGGCGCCTCACGGCCTATGGTCCGTGATGGTGGAAATGATCTGCAGCGACCCGCCAGCTGTCTGACACTCAGGCCCGGTATCGTGGGAAAAGCAGGCATCGAGCTCGGAGCGGTGTGAGCTTGGCCCATCTGGCAGCGGGCAGTAGAAGCTATCTCAGACCGAGTCACGTATGATTGATGAATATCTAGTCCGTACGCGTGCGACCTATCGCGGAAGGATGGTTCAGTCTATGAGTATAGAATGGACATCCTTCACTTCTTAGCCCAACAACCATGGCAAAACTCGGGGTTTTTACATCCTTGCTAGGTCGCTCTACGCTGAAATGCCCCGATATCCGATATAGAAACGGGAGTTGATTCCGGAGCGGTCGGATGGGTCTTGGAGCGATTGAAGTCATGGCTCTCGGACTCGATCAGGCGCCCCTAGACACTCACTCTCAGCTACGGGAGCATGATGCTTATGTTTCCACACGATTCATACTGTTCCATGTGCCTCGCGACACCAGTTCTAGACGCGCGTTCGCTTCATTACCCCGCTTTGGTCTTCTCCCTCTCTCATATTCGAGTGCGGGTGGACCAGGTAGCTTCTCTCCTGTTAAGTCGCCCTTCCTGCTTGTACTGATCCCAACATTTTACTCCGATCTTTCGATATTTCCATGTTCCCGTATTCCATGTGAACGCTGCAGTCTCTCTCGACGCTGCAAACACCCTTCTTCTTCTCCATGCCATCCTCTTCAGTGACAAGAAAAAAACCCCTATGACGGTTCTCTTCATGAGGAAGCGGCGCTTGCCCTGGATGCAGGATTCGTTCCTTTTTCGCTTCAACTTTTCCGAATGATCTTCATCTTTCATAGGAACAGACTTTTCCGATGCCATCCAGGTCCCCCCTCCCCCCTCTCTCACGGGGCTCTCTGTTTCCGAGAGAGATAGGAGGACAAGGCGGCGACGGATGCTGCAAGCATCTGCCTGGCATGGAAACTATTGTTTGCCATGACAGCCCATGAAGCACGCTGCTGCCGGTGGGGTCTCTGACGCCAAGACATCAAGATGTAACAGCACCGCGGCTCAATCGTGATCGGTGGGAGCATACGTTAGGGTACCGTATTGTGTACGGAGTTAACCCGATGGAAGCTATTCAATCCCGGCATGCTTTACAAATCATCGCAGAACTTCTCCGCCATCAGAAATGGGAGACCGTTCAACGCTATCTCCTGGCACGGACGGCTCGCGGACTTCTCATAAGCCAATGCCCGAGAATACAGAATACTGCTACATATAAAGTCCGTGTGCACGCCATAGACATCCACACGAACCCCTCCCCATCCCCCCACTAAACTCCGCATACTGACGCTGCGATTGGGCCGGTCAATATGACGGATGCGATGAGAAGGAGGTATGCTGTCGGTACATAGTAGTCCCCGTCGGTGGGGTAGATGCGACGGATGACGACTTGACAGATCAAGTATAAATACGCTCCTGACCCATGGACGCAATGTACTGGTTCGATATCATCGTAGCAGCTCTGATATATACTGGACATCCGTTCATATAAACACATATCAAGCAAAATGGCATCCTACAAGAAGGTCGCTCTCCTCGGCGTAAGTTCCCGCCCCGCTCCCCCCTCCCCCCTCACTTCGCATGTCCCCATGTACGACAGGTGCTGAGTCTATGCTATAGAAAGGCCACCTGGGAAGCGCGGTGCTCCATGGCCTAGTTGAAGCCGGATTCGACGTTTCTGTCCTGAGCCGAGACGTGTCTGGTCTGAAGGACCTTCCGTCCGGCGTCAAGGCCGTGCAGGTAGACTACTCCTCCGAGGACAGCATCGTCGAGGCCCTGCGGGGCCACGATGCAGCCGTCTCCACGGTCGGATTCGGGGCCCTCATCAACCAGGAACCGGTAATCGAGGCCTGCATCAAGGCAGGTGTGAAGCGCTACATCCCCGCTGACTGGGGCACAACCACGACCGACCCCGATGCGCGGTCGCTGCCAATCAACGCCCCGTTCGTTCGCGTCCAAGATCTGCTCAAGGAGAAGGCTGCTGCCGGCCAGCTCGAGTGGACCATCTTCTCCATCGGGGCCTTCCTGGAATACGTCGTCGACTACAACTTCGTCCTCGACCCCCAGAACCACTCGATTGACCTCTACGATGGTGGGGAGCACAGCTTCAGCTCCACCAGGATCGCCACCATCGGCAAGGCCGTCGCCAGCGCCCTCAAGATCCCCGAGAAGACCAAGAACCGCAACCTGTTCGTCCACGACGTTGTCCTGACCCAGGCCAAGGTCCTCGCGAGCGCCAAGAAGTATACCCCCGGGGTTGAGTGGAAGGTGACTCGGCTCAATAGTTCCGAGGAGCTTGAACGCGCTATCAAGGATATAGCGGCGAACCCGACCGAACGGAAATTCGCCTATGCTGTTCTCAAGGCTTCCATCCTGGGAGGCAAGTTCCGCGCTTCCTATCCCGAGGTGGACAACGAGCTCCTGGGGCTCCCTCTCCTGTCCGATGAGGAGATTGATAAGATCTTTGCTGCCAGGTTCCAGAAGGCCTGAGGGCCCCATCCACCCTAGTATCTCCTGAGCACTTGACTCCAGCGCGGAATATCTATCCGTCGCCGGGTGCTAGTTATCGGATTAATCAATTACCCCGTATGAGAATGAATTAGATTCCCTCTTGTTGATCGCATCGATCTTGTATCTAGACTCGCTGTGCGTGGAGTTACCCTTCGTTGGAATCAGGGGCCTAGAATGCAATCGAGTAAGCCTAGGTGCTCGTCGTCACCCTGCCGCTTTTACTCCCGACTTCTCGTGCTCCAGGCTCTTTGGCTGATCCAATCAGCAAATTAACCAGTGCGAGGAGCCAGTCGGTACATCCAAGACTTGCCGACGATCCATTCCCAAAGATGGAAGTACGGAGTAGTACGACATCGACTGCTGCCCCCGCACCGACCTTGAACAAGTTGTTGACCAACTAGCCAACGTTTTCGGGGAATCAACCCGAGGAACACCGATGAATAGGTTTACTATCTCTTGTTTATCTAGTGAGGAAGTTGGCTAGGATTGGATATGGAAAGCCTAGTATGCTATGACCTAAGATGGACTCACAAATGTCTTGGTATGCAATGATGACAATTTGAAACATCAATATTGAACTGCTGTTCTTGATTTGAACAATCTCATGCTTCTCCGGATCGCGCCGTCGTCGTAAACACACCCCGCTTCAATTATTATCCCCAGCCTGTGGATCACCTTTTCCTCAACTTCCTTTTACGTTTCTTCCTTCTGGATACTGAAACCCCCTCCCTCACTTTTGTATCCTCGGGCCATATGCCTCCTCTCGTCACATCGAGCTCTCATAATACCTAGTAATACCCATTATTGCTTCGTTGGCGGACTATTGCCCCGATCAGACACCTGCCTCCCCGGACCGTTTCGGCCTCACAAATGAATCCTCCAAGCCAAGAAAAGGCCGAGTCATGGCGCATCAACGAAGAAGCGCCAGCGTCTGAACTAAGAGCCTTAACCGAAGATGGCCTCCCCTGCTACGACCCGGTAAAGGTGAAGAGGACGCTGAGGAAGGTGGATCTGCGCCTGCTGCCCATGCTTACGGCACTGTACCTCCTGGCCTTCCTGGACAGGGGAAACATTGGCAATGCCAAGGTGGCCGGGATGAATGCGGAGCTGGGGTTGACGGGGACTCAGTATAACATTGTCCTTTCGGTGAGAGTCGCAACCGGATCCCCCCCAGGGCACAACGGTCTCTTATCTGACGGCATGTGCAGCTCTTCTTCATTCCCTACACGCTGTTTGACGTACCGAGCAACATCGCTTTGAAGTTCATGCGGCCGTCTAGGTGGATCTCTTTCCTCGTCACGTCATGGGGTGTTGTAGGTGCTTCCATCTTCTTTCTCGAGATAATTACCTACCGCATATCTGACTGATGAAGATCATGGCCTGCCATGCCGGTACCAGGGGCTTCGGAAGCCTTGCCGCAACCAGAACAGTCATGGGAATATTCGAGGCGGGCTTCTTCCCCGCAGCATCGTATCTCTTGGGGGAGTGGTACTGTCGATTCGAGTTGCAGTGGCGTCTATCCATCTTCTTCTCGGCAGCGTCCCTGGCTGGCGCCTTTTCCGGTCTCCTCGCATCCGGCCTGCAGCAGATGGATGGCATGAGGGGCATCGGCGGATGGCGCTGGATCTTCATAGTCGAGGGCGCTGTGACGATCCTAGTCGGCCTTCTGGTCTTGCTGGTCTTGCCGGATTATCCTGCGACATGCACATTTCTCTCCGACGACGAGAAGTCCATAATCCGCGCCCGGCTGGAGCAGAACTCAGGAACTGCCGCCGGACGTGTACAGACAGACGACGAGTATCGGTGGAAGACGATCAGATCCGCCTTGGTGGATTGGAAGATCTGGTTTACCGTCTTCATCTACTGGGGCCACATGTGAGCCGGGCAATCCATGCAAGATACTTGCCGTGTATACGCCACTGACATCCCGACAAGCATCACCATTAACGGTTTCACATTTACTGCGCCAACCATCATCCTCGAGCTGGGATATACTTCGACGCAAGCTCAGCTACTCACCGTTCCCGTTTATGCGCTGGGGGTCTTGAGCACCCTGGTAACATCGTGGTTTGCGGATAAATGTCACAAGAGATGGCCCTTCATTGTCGGGCCATATGCTCTCGCATTATGTGGCTTCGTAGGGCTAATGGCGATACCGCATCCCTCTCTCCCCGGGTTGACATATGCATTTCTATTCGCCATCCCAGCAGGCGCCCATCCTTCCGTCATCACTCTCGTCTCGTGGATCTCGAACAATCTCGCGCCGTCATGGAAACGGGCGATGGGACTTGCCATCAGCATCATGGTGGGGAACTTGGGCGGCCTGGTGGGCTCGAACATCTATCTTGAGCGGGAGGCTCCGACATATTGGACAGGGTACGGTGTTTCGGCTGCTTGCTTGGTCAATGCTATAATATGCACTTTTGTTCTGCGCTACGTGTATGCGAGGGAGAATGCGAAGAGGGAAAAGATGTCGGAGGCAGAGATACGGGAAAGGTATACGGAGGGTAAGTCCATTTCCCATGTACAGGAGAATTGTTTGGCGGTGCGTTTGCTGACCATACCATCTTGCAGAGGAACTTCTTGAGATGGGCGATCGCTCGCCACTCTACCGCTACGTTATCTAGACAAGCAACTCACGGCATGGCTAGCATGGCTAGCATGGCTAGCGTCTGTGCCCGGGAACGGGCTACAGAACATAAGTACATGGATATTCTAGAGAGGCAGGTTAAAGGCGTAAACATGATGTGCTTGAATCTATGTCCCGATGGATCTACAACCTGCGAGTCACGAATGCCTTCACAGCTGCCTCTGCCTGCGCTGCTCCAGTACCTGGCACCTGCGGAAAGCGCGAGAAGGCATGCTGCGCACCCGGCACGATCTCAAGCACCGTCTCGGCGCCGGCACTCAACCACCTGGTGCTCATGAAGAGCGTATCATCGAGCAGGATATCCCTCGTGCCGCAGGTGAAGAGCGCAGCGGGCAGCGACCCCCTCAACAGGCCGAGGTCCTCGTACAGCGGACTGACGTCGGGCCGGTGGAAGTCGTCGCCTGCCATGCCCGGCAAGAAGGCATCTCGGAACTTTTCGTACTTGGCGCTGGTCAGGTACACAGAAGGCCCGTCACGGTCCAGGTACCTGATGGAGGGAGTCATCCCCAGGTCAAAGCAGCCGTAGTGCAGTATCAGTCCGCCGGGAACGGTGTAGTTCTTGGAGCGGATGAGATGCAGCGCCGTCTGCAGGGACAGGTGGGCGCCGGCCGACTCGCCACCGATGAAGACCAGCGGTGCACCGAATTCGCTCTGCGCCTTGTCGAATAGCCAGTCTCCGACATCGAAGCAGTCCTGCGGTCCCGCAGGAAAGGGATCCTCGGGAGCAAGACGGTAGCCGACGGTCACACAGGCGAGGCCGTAGTCATCGGCCATGGATTGCATGTACTCGTCTTGGTACTCCTCGTCGTTGAGAACCCACCCCCCTCCGTGGATGTGCATGAAGACGCCGAGGACTGCACTGCCATTTGTAGGCTTGAATGTGCGGCACGGGATGGTACGTCCTCTGTCTCGCGAAGGTACGGCCAGGGCCGACCCGGAGTCTAGCAGCTTGGGGGCTGGCGACGTCGACTCCCCGGCCTTGCGACGACGACGGTACTCGACCGCACCAACTTCCCACCATTGCTGAGGGTCGGCAGCAATGGTCCGGCGGATCTGTTCCTCATACTTGGTGAACTCTTCGCCTGGCAAGGTCGGATCAAAAGCGGCGGGGTCGAGGATGATGGGGGGGTTAGTAGCAGGCGGTGACATGTTGGCTGGATTCGCGGAAGGGATGTATCACGGATGATGGTAAGTATGATGCTATGGGACGATGGACAGCGATACGAGTCGCAAAGACGGATGTAGAGACGACGGCACGTCAGGACTCCCGAGCGGGGTATTCCTGTACAGACAGACCTCTGCGGGGTGGATCCTCGGTACGGTTCGGTGATGCCATTCTGATCGATCCATGCATGCAGGACTTGGCTGAGAACCCCGCTATTCCCCGGTCCGGGCATTCCCTCATCTGGCCTGCAACACCTTGGCATGGGATGAAATCGAGCGAACCAGGACATACATACGCACTCTGCAGAGGAGGGGAGGGGGGATCACTCGGTAGGGTAGTTGGGCCACGCGTTTCGAAGGTATCGAGATGAGGAGGCTAGACGCTTCTCAGTGGTTCCATGAATGACAGGCTCGATGAGTGTGGGCTTTCGATGAATGGGCATCAGCAGAAGACAGACAAGACAGTTGATGTATTCTGCCAACGTTGGAGACTTGTAGTTGTGGACTCTTGTTAGCCCCTCAGGGCCTAGTATCTGCTCTGCTCCATAGCATATTCACCACCAGATCTTGTTACTGCTTGTATGCGATTATTTCTTGTTACCCTTCTTGTCCGCAGTGGCAAGCGAGGAGCCCTTCTTTGGCCACACAATCTCAGATTAGCTAGCTTCTTTACATCGTCATCATCTTCTTCTTCAGGCTTCTTGTGCCCCCTCGGTGCCCCGATATGTATTAGTATTAGTAGTAGCTGGTTGTAGATATCGTCAAGGCCTAGTCCGGCATCCTTACTCCTCGCAGGGTTCCACTCGACCCCGACTCGGGCTTTACTCTCGCCCGATGTCTCTGCCCAGGATGCGGCGGCAGTCGGCAGCCTGAATATGGTGGATCCGAATCGACGAAACTTTTCTTTTTCTTTCCTTCTTCATTGCCCGTCAGAGAAGGATCTTCGGGAGCTTTGTAAATAATTCAACCTTACTGTATATGTGTGGAACCTCGGACATGAATACCCATGCATCCGCTTCCCTCACTGAGCCGGATCCAGCTCAAGAGCTTCGCTGATGATGGGACACAGTCGAGACGCTGCCGGCTGCCTCACCAAAGAGAAGTGATTGGCATCTTCTATGGAGATGGTGTTGATGTTTTTGACATTGATCAACCGTTCCCAGCCATTCGGCCCAAAGTCGTTCCTGTTTTCGAGAAGCCAATCCATGGCATGACTATCACCAGGACCCGCCTCTGGGCGCGGCATGTCGGGACTCTTGCACACACCATCCCGGGCCCAGATCATGGTGGTCTTGGGGGATTCCTGCTCAAACGGTCTCGGGTCGTAGCGGTGCAGGGCTTTCACACACGCATCGAAGTGCTGGTATAGCCATTCTGGAGGTTCCGCGCTGCTTCCCGCCTCAGGGCTCCCAAACAAACCCTGTTTCTGCAGGAAATCGTACATGCTCTTGGGGATCACGGCCTGGCCCGTCGGGTTCGGAGAGTCGATCAGTACCAGTCTTTCCACAACCTCGCCCTCTCTGGCGAGCCTCCACGCCGCGTCAAAGGCCGAGACGCCCCCCGCCGACCAGCCGCCAAAGTAGTATGGCCCCTGGGGCTGGCGCCTGCGAATCTCGTCGAGATAAGAGTCCGTGATGTCATGGATCCCACAGGTGAAGTCCTTGGGAGATTTCAGGTATGGGCTGTCCAGACCGATGACTCTCAGATCGTGCGCGATGTGTGGCAGATCCCTGTAGGAGGTTGCTGATCCCGAGCCATCGGGAAATAGAAATAGTGTCTTGGGGCAGTGTACCGTCCCTTGCAAAACGGAAGATCCCGATGGAGGAACTCTGGGGGAGACAAGGAATTCCTCCTCGTGCATTGCATCTGGTGATGATGGATTCGAATAATCGGTAGTGGGGGTCGTGAGAGACGCCTTGTAGTCCGAATCCGAGGATGAGTTGGGGGTGCTCTCATCGGTGATGCCCAGGATTCCGTTTACCAAATCCTTCAAGTCCCTCACAGTGGCGCAGCCGTAGAAGTCTGGGGAGGCGATATCTATGTAGAGCTCTTCGCGAAAGGTTCCCAAAATGGTCAAGGACATGAGTGAGTCTACCCCCAGCTCAGTCAAGACGGCCGAGTCGGCCAGCTGGGTATGTTCAACTCCAATCTCATCGGCAACGATTTTCAATGCCTTTTGAAGGAGAGGGTTGGAAGAGGAGGGAGAAGCGGCGGGCCTTCCTTTCTTGTATGACTCTAAGCCGGTCACGGTGTGTTGTTGAGCATTCGATCTAGACGCTGACGCTCCGATATTGGGATGTGTCGATTTGGGCTTGCTCGCCGAACGATTGGGCATGATCATCTCCAGTACCTTGCGCACGTACTTTTGGAACGTAAGCCCGGAAAAGACGCCAATTATCTTGCCATCGCGGAGAATGTAGACGTCGCCGACGTACATGGAGTCGTCAGAACCAACGGGGTGCATCTTGACATGACACTGATAGTGCACATTGCACTGCAAGGTCTCGACCAAGGTCAGAGAACGCCACCCGTGGTTTATATAGACGTTGCCATCGAGGTCTAGGCTGTCGGCGCAGTTCATGATGAACCCCGAAAGGTGACCGACGCTGTCAAGGCAGAACGAGTCGAGAACGAAGTTGCCGCCGGTAGGGGCCACGATGACATCGGCGGTGGCTTCGAGGGCCCGGCTGTCAAACCAGACTTTTCGGATTCCATGGAAGTCAGGCCCGTATTCAACAGCGGCGGAGAAGAGTTTGTACAGCATCCCGCTACCCATGACATGTGTTGAGCCATTGCTGGGCCCCTGGGTCAGCTGGGAGATGCTCCTCTCGACGAGGTACAGACGGCTCTTCCAGATTTCGGCATTCGTCTTTGGATCCTCGATACTGACATCGCAGGTCGCCTGAAGTGCTGTCTCCTCACCATCGCTGTCCACCTTGTATAGCCGCATGGTTCCGCTCATGGATTCCCAGTCGATGTCCATCGACGCGCGGAAGAACTGGCACTCGGCATGCTCATCGAAAAGGAGAGGTCTCTCAAGGAGCATGTTGTTGACGCAGGGCAGGTAGGTAGCAATGTCACCGCCATGGTTCTCAATCATGTAGCTGGCCAAAGTGAAGGCCACGTCCGCATAAAATGTCTACAAGGGGCCACCAGGTCATCCAATCATTAGTACATATACATGCCTCTCCTTCATGGGCTGAAGGTTTCCACCCTGCAGAGTCTGTCGAAGGAATCTGTACTCACTGATGGGGACATGGCCAAGCCGACAACAACGTGCTGTTGCATGACCTTTCGAAGAGTTGGATCGTTCATGTCGGACTGCATAACAATGGAGCTCTTCTTATCTCCAAAATCTTTCTGGATGATTTCGTGCACCGCATCAGACAGCCTGGTCTTCTCTTCTTTCACGGAATAGTCTGCGCTGCCGGTCCCTGGCAGAGGATCGTCTCCCTTGTTGAGGCACCAGTTCTTGTATTGTATCCAGTGGTTTGCCAGTTGCCAGCTATACCGGGGTAGAGTAAGTGACTTGTGAGAGGACGGGAAGTCGCGATGGTACTCGTCCCAGACCACAGGCAACCCGGCTAGATGAATAGAGGAAAGCGAGCTCGCCAGAGTCTTGAAGATGTTCTCTTTGCGACGAAGAGAGGCATAGCACTGTAAGCCCTGTCCGACAATGGAATTGACCATCCTCGTAAGGATCGGATGAGTTCCAATCTCGATGCACATGCCGCCTTGCGACATCAATCCTTCGGCTTGGGCTTCCCGTATGGCACCAAGGAAATTGACCGTCTCACGGCAGTGACGTCGGATGTACTGAGGACCAACAACACCCCCCGTAGTGATGACCTTGCTCAGCAGAGTCGACACCATCGGTACTGCCGGGCCACAAAACTCCACGTGAGAAGCGAGCTTCTCGAGCTTGTCTAGAGCCGGGTCAACCTGTGATGAATGGAAGGCGAACGGGACCTCCAACCGATGATACTTGAAACCTTTCTCCTTGATCTTGTCACAGAAGGAAACGATATCAGCGTTGGAGCCGCTCAGAACGGTATCCTGGATGTCATTGATGCAAGAAACCTCGACCAATGTACCTGGCAGGTACTCTCTCAGCGCCTCAGCAGTTGCCCTGACGGCAACCATCCCGTGCGTGTTGGCTGTGCATGTTTCTTCCAAAAGAGACGCTCGCTGGCCACATAGATAGATTGTATCGTTGATGCTGAGGACACCCGAGACCTGGAGCGCGGCAAATTCCCCGAGGCTGTGGCCAACGACATATTGCGGCCTGATCCCTAGGTTGATCCAGAAACGGGATAGAGCCATCTGTATGATACATGTCCCAAGCTGGACGACTACAGCCGAGAGGTCCTCGACAGAGATTTTTCCCTCGACAAGAGGAAGAACTGACGGAAACCCCTGAGCCTTGGCGATGGAATCGAATTCATGGATGTCGGACCGGAAAGAAGAGAAGTTTTGGAAGTAGGCCTTTGCCATGCCAGACTCCTGGACCCCTTGACCGGTGAAGAGGAAGCCGACCTTGGGAAGTACCGCGGGGACGGCCTTCACCTCGGCGGCGACTTCCACCGCCGCAGACAGGCATCCCTGAAGATCTTTGAGGTTGCTAGCGACAAACGCCATACGGCGATTATGGTGTATGCGGCGAGCCGTGGTGGTGTAAGAGAGTTGCGACAAAAGATCACCACCGGGAGGAGGCGGGTTGGCTATGAAAGCCTTCAAGGCCCTAAGGTTCTCTTCCAAGGCTTTGTTAGATCTGGCTGAGACCACGACTATGTGTTCTTCTCGTAGATCTGTGACCTGGTCATGGTCACATCCGACGCGCGTATCTGCGGGGCCATCCTCGAGGAGAATCGAAGAATTTCCACCTGCGGCAGAGAAGTTGTTGACGAGGACTCTCCTCCTGCCATCTGCTGGACGCGGCCATTCCACTTCATCGTCCAGTGCAATCTTTACACCTCGAAGATCGAGATCTGTGGGGAAAGAATGGTTTATGTTTGATTTGATGCCACAGTGGGGAGGTATCCTGTTCTTCTGCATCATAAGAAGCACCTTTATGACGGAGAGGACGCCTGAGGCGGCTTCGGAGTGACCGATGTTTGCTTTGACGGTGCCGAGATAAAGGCTCTTATCCTGCGGCCGGCTATAGTCTGGGGCAAACGAGCTGAGGACGGAGCTCATCTCGACAGCGTCGCCAGCTTGGGTTCCAGTCCCGTGCATCTCAACGTAGCTGACATCATGGGGCCGAATGCCGGTGTTTGCCAGGAGCTGCTTGAAAAGGTACTCCTGCGCGTTCGCAAGGGGTCTCGTGATGGAGACCGACTCAGCTGAGTGGTTCGTAAGAGCTCCTAGAATGACGCCAAAGATGGGATCTTTGTCTGCCACGGCATCCGGTAGCCTCTTGAGAATGAGGGTCCCGACACCGTCAGCCCGGCAGTAGCCATCCGCACTGTCATCAAATGGTTTGCAATTTCCTGTCCGAGAGAGGAAGTGGCCGCGGTCGAGACCAGCGAAGTTGTCCGGGTTTGTCAAGACATTAGTACCGCCTGCCACTGCCGTGTCGCATTCTCCGTTGACCAGAGCCGTAATGGCGATGTTCGTGGCCGCAAGGCTCGAAGAGCAGGCTGTGTCGACGGCGATGCTCGGGCCCGAGAATTTAAAGAAGTAGTTGACTCTGCCGGGGATGAAGGCACGGTTGGCGCCTGGGATGTAGTAGGTGTCTACATCCTGAGACGAGTTCACCTCACCCCAGTCGGTGCTGGAAGCACCATAGAAGACGCCAACGCGATGTCTCTTGGTGGAGGGACTACGGTCAGGGACGATGCCGCCCATTTCTAGCGCTTCGTACGCGGTAAGAAGGGCAAGACGCTGCATCGGGTCCGTCTGCATGGCCTCTTTTGGCGACAAGTGGAAGAACTGGGTATCGAAATATCCTGGCGACTTCAACCAGCATCCGTACTGAACCTGGCTCGTATTCTTCCTTTGACCAGTTGGATCATAGTGGTCCCGGGAAAATCGCTCCTCAGGGACCGGCTTGTGAACATCTCGGCCTCTGGCAAGAAGGTCCCAGAATTCTTCGAGATCATCCGCTTCCGGAAATCGTCCGCTGAACCCAACGATTGCTATTTTTCTCTCGTCACCCGGTGCCACCGTCGGATAGAACGAGTGTGCTGTGCTCTCATTCTTCTCCAGGTCCTCTGAAGTCCCGGCGATGCGCGTAGAAGCACCTTGCTGGGACAGCCGGTTTGCAAGACCCCACGCCGCCTGGGTGTTGATTGGGATGATTGTCGTGTCTCCGCCCGAGCCGAATCTCAACAGGGACTCTGCAACACGGTCCATACGAACCTGCTCTACAAGGGCACTCTTGACGACCTTCTCTAGGAGGGCTCCAAACCTGGAATCCTCCTCGGCTTCGCCGGAAAAGCAAGAGACAAGAGGGACTAAGGACTTATTATCTAGGAACTGAATGCCCCTGAGGACATCCTCCAGAATACCTCCTAGATCGGAGTCTGTGAATTCCGATGAGCAGTGATAAGGACCATAAATCGGGGCAGGGTATAGCTTCTTCCCAGAGAATGCATCCAGTGACCTCAGTGACTCGAGAATGGCTGGGGGTCCGCTGATGGTGGTACATCCCGTCCCAACTGCGCTGATGTACGGCCTTGACGTTGCCGGTAAACCCTGCGGAAACGTGTGAGTACAACAGACTTGATTCGTCGTGAATGCGGCGTATGCCAGATGGTCTACTACCAACCTCGTCGGCTGAGATCCGCTCCAAAACTTGTGTCACGAGATTCTCGTCATCCAGAGACACGATCATGGACCAACTGCTGGCTGTCGGGTAACCAAGGAGCTCGGCTCTTTTCCCGACGTGAAATCCCGTCCGGAAGGCGACGGTGACGGCTTGAAGGCCCAGTCTCGAGATCTCGAATACGTTGACGGAACAGCTCACGGAAGCAGCAGCTATTGCTCCTGTGCATATCCCGAGAACCAGAGACGGACAAGGTGGTGGATGCTGTCTCTGTGATCGAGAAAGGGAGCTTCATGCATGTCAGCCTCACGTATATGTTTCTTTCACTGTTTTCCCAAGTTTCGACTCACTCGATGTAGTAGCCGATCTCGTAGATACATAAGAAGCTGCTTTCTAAGGTGGCGTGCGTTGTTCCCCTACGCACCGCCTCGATGAGGAGACTCGGACTTTCTGATTGTGCGACGGAGACCCTGTCGGCGGATGGGAGTGACCTCGTCTCGCGACTGATAATCAGGAATGCCTCATTTAAAAAGGAGGCGAGGAGCGCATTGTCCTTGATGCGCAAGAGGCCGTCTAACTTGTCGAGTACTGGACTGCTTTGGTCACCAAAGACGTACACACACTTTGACATGATTGCGAAGTAGTGTTCATATCTCTGCAAGATTCAATAATCGTCCAAGTTTTCATCATGTGCCGAATATTGGCCCCTCGTTCCAATGACAGAGAAATGAGGTCTATATATGACAATACTCGGCTACTACACGGACCATTTGACCCACACTCACATTCAACCTCGTAAAGTGAGAACATGGCTTTGGGTGGCTGAGACTACACTTCCCCTCTTCTATTACCTGCTGCGATCATCGTGTTTTCGGGAGTGACGTTGGCGAAGGAGAGTAGGGAAAGCCAAAAATCCTCGTATGCTACATCGCTGGAAAGCATACATGTCCCCATCATCCAACAAAAGTCTATAGGTACGGAGAGCGCCAGGGTTCGGAGAACCTTGAACAGCTGAGGGCCCGATATCTTGATGTTTGCGAATAGAGAGTCAGTTCTGTGGGGAGTTGTGTTTCCAGGCCGTCATGACCATTCCAGACCTTCGCCATTTGCCCTCGAGGAATGAGGTCCATGATACGCCTTCAACTATCGCCTCATCCTTGCATTCAAGTCATACTTCCAGTCATCAATCACAATAGTGTTTTCACAACCATCAATCATGTCCACCAACGAGACTGCCAGCGGTTCCAGAGAGTCGTTACCAATCGAGGTGTTGGCCCACGATATCTCCAAGCAGACACAGATGATTGAGACTGCTTGCGTACAGACGATCTTTGCTAGCCTAGCTTCAAACGCAATGTGCCCATTCAGTGTCTTCCCTCGGATCGGATGTCCTCTGAGATATATTGTTACTACAAATCGTCGAGGAGATGAATTGTGACCATGCACGGAACATCTTCCGGCTCTCTTCTGTCACCGACGAATACCTACCTGTACGATCCCAGTGTTAGTATGAACTACGTTCCTGAAATCAGTTGGAGTTGAATATCATTTGATGATGCACTCATTGATCAGAGGTTCCAAAATCACACGTCCTTCTGGATACAGATGAAAAGCAACCAGGCTATCTACTAGAAGCATTACTCCAATATATTCAACCTGGCTCCCTTTGCGGACACTATCTCATATACCGAGCTGGCCGCGAAGACGGGCGTTATGGAGCAACGGCTCAAGGGCTTGGCCCGAATGGACGTGGCCAACTACCTCTGTGCCGAGCCAATTTCAGACTCTGTTGCCTACCCGTCCACGTTTGCGGCCTTCGTTGCGGATCGGGGGGTTGGTCACTACCCATGCAGAATGGCCACAAACAACGACACCCTTCAACGTTTCCTTCAACACCGACGATGCAATGTGTCGAGATGCTACCAAGGACCCCAATCTCCATGACATATCTAGTGATGCAATGTGTTCTGGTTCCAGGAGCCCTCGGAGCGACTTGAAGCAACCTGTTTGCGGCTTTGACTGGAAAATGTTGGGCAATGCGCTGGTTGTGGTTGCGAGACTTCCCGAAGTCTATCACCACTTCATTGGCCTATGTACTTCTTTTCTGACCAATTTGACATTGAGCTTGCCGGAACCTTAGGAATACCTCTGTGGCCCTAGCCAAAGCCGTCCGTGGGCTAAGATTCATTGTCCAAGATATCCCTCATGTAGTCAAAGAAGGCATCGAGACTGCTGCTGAGAACAATGATGTCAGCATTGCCCGTGGAAACCAGTTCGATGAGTAGCAAACAGTAGGTATAGGGGGCGGATATCTACTTCTTCGACCCGTGCTTCCATAATGAGGACTTTGATAATCGTGTCCAAATTCTCCAGAATACGGCTACCTCAATGTCGGGCAAATCAAGTCTAGTTTATCATGGATACTATGATTCCGATACCTGAGAATGTCTTGACTCTGGATGAACAGTCGGTCCACGTCCGTACTCTGGCTATGAGGCAGTTGTTCAACTCGGAAAAGCGTGAATCTTGATGGTTGGACCGCCGTCTTGGAAGGGCCTGATCTGAGTCTGTGGAGGCACCATACGGAAGAGGTATGTCGGCGATAAACCACAACACTAGGACGGACAAACTATGCAATAATACCTGGTAGCAGTAGATAGGTTTAGATAGCCAAGACACACACGAGTTTGACAATATTCATGTGACGATGCACAGTGAGAAGCTCTTCCCAGTCGCCGTGTAATTTCAGACAAAAGAAAAAGCATCTGGGTAACCTGGATGCGGTAAAGAATGTGGAACCTTGGCAACCTTAGCGATAGCGACAGTAGGGCTCAATGAGAAAATGGAACTGTTCGCGGCGCAGCCTTTACTGCTGAAGGCCACGAAATCCCGATATGACAAGTACCGTTGTTACGTGTACAATCATGTCCTTACACGTATGATCCCACTCTCAGGCCATTGCAGCCCTGCTTCTAGTAGATCCCGCCAAAAGGTCCGGATAGTCGGCCCCTTTCTGATCTGGGTTGAGTCCGGGTCCCCGTGAACAAGCGGCGAGATAAAGGCGCGGTGACTGTGGGTTTCAGTGTTATGAAAAGACAGTGAAGCCGTGACTCGTTAGGTGAAAACGGCTATGTGAGACAGTGGATTCAAGCCGGTCAAGAAAACGGTACGCTAGGGTTATGAGACCAGCCGTCGATACATGTGGAGATTGAGAGAGAAAAATAAAGCGTTAAAGCCGGGAGAATGGAGAAACAGCGCCGCCTTACTCTTGACTGGCAGCGTTATTGCTACTTTGCACCATCTTCGACTTGATTCCATCCCATCAGGGAACAGTGACAAGATGTACGATTCATACCAATTCGTATCCTTACCGATGTCGGCGTTTCCTTCCGTCTGAAAGGGGGGGGAGGACGGGTTGAAGTCCTAAGCAAGATGGTTGAAGAGGTAACGGGAACGGTATATGCATCTTGAGTTCTGGGTTTAGGGCCTAGGCTCTAAAAGCATAGACAAAACACCAGACCCGAGAGAGAGGAGGGATAGTAGTAACGCAACCGTATGTTCGTAATCATGTCGATCGGGGATAAGGTTTCACAAGCCTGATCTTATACTCGTCTTATATTAGCCATCACCTTGGGCATCGTTCTCCGCTGATAGACGCTGCCGTTTGTGATTGGGACGGTTAAATGACATCTTCCTGTACATGTATGCTTCCAAGGATCGCGAGCACATGCGCTACACGGCTGGTGGCAGGGTTACTCCACCTCTCGTGCCTTTATCTTCTGAAACCTTCATCTTCCGAGATCTTCACCTTCCGAGACAGCTCGGCGATGTCTCAGGAAGGAGATAGGTTCATCATCTACCCGTATATTCCTCATTGGCTCCTCACTGCGCCAACACGTCGTATACCCACCAACTTCCAAGGAAGAAATGCAAGCGCATGCCTACATTCCTCGGTTAGCCATCAGGGGAAGACACTCGGCCGACGTAGAACAACCGGTCAAGCAGCCAAGAGTCTCAGCATGTGCTCAATGTCGGCATCGGAAGGCGAATATGTACAGAAGTCAGCATGCAAGATGCCGTGCCTATGTATGCTGAGCGCATTCCAGGAAATATGCAATCGTGTCCTTCCATGCTCGAGGTTTTCCAAGTCTAACGAGGGATACCACCATCCGCCACTGACTGAGTACCAGCGGCCATCGTTAACACCTGACGCCACGTCAAGCATGGACGCTCTCCCCCCCCCCYCCCCCTCCTCCCCACCCGCCTTGACCATGAGGGTTCAGAGCTGTTTCTGACTTGTGTCAGCCCTCCCCTCCCGTGGCGCGTCATATGCTTCTCACGTCAGTAGCCTCTCGGCCCTGAAGAAACTTGTCTCGCCGTGGGCAAGAGCTTAACTGCCAGTTCAGTTGACCACCCAAAGACACCCGCGCGGCAAACATCGGCTGAAGATACCTCGAAGCATCCTGTCTCGCTCCCATCATTATCCAGAGATGAAAGGTCATCTTACCTAAAGTGCTCCTGCGATGAGTATCATTCCTACGTTCTCCCAATTGAACGACCCTCGTCAGACATTGCCAAGCATAAGCATCTACAACCAAGCTTTCCAATTTCTTGAACGAGAAGAATTGCCATTTAACGATCCAGTGTCGACTCGGGGCCATAAGTGGGTGGCTGCAGGGTGGCAGTAAGTCGGGAAGTTGACAGGCTTGATCACACGTAAAAACAAATACAGTCGTTTCCATATCTGTCGTTCAAGATATTCGCATCTCTAGAAAAAAACACTCATCAAGATGACCTATCAAAACGGACTCCCCATTTGCTGCCACGTCATCGTCGGCGGCCAGGACCCGGACGAAAGGTCCGACCGGTCGGACCTTATCGGCCTCATACGCCTAGCGCCCGATACTATGTGCCGATGTCTGTTTACAAGTCATGTATTATGGAGTAGATATGCTGACGACATATGAGAATTTACCCCAGATTGTCTTTATACAATTCAGTATTGCCCACTCTGTAAGCTCAACGTGATCTACGCATAGCTTTTCCCTTCAGTTTCAGCATCCGTATCACCTACTACAATGAGTAGCGACCCGACCGAATCAGCCCGGCATCCGGCCAGATTGATCAATCTACAGCTCGGCTGGCCATCACCCAGATTATTTTCCTCTGAAAGTCTGCTTCATGGCGCCCAGGAAGTGCTCACCTCCGAGACGGAAACGTGTGCAGCCCTCGTGTATGGACCTCATATCGGCCACCCGCCGCTCCGACGGAGCATCGCAGGGTGGCTATCATCAGTATACTCCCGTCCTGTGAACTTTGACCGGTTATGTATCACCAATGGCGCATCCGGGAACCTCTCTAATGTTCTACAAAAATTTACAGATCCTCTATACACAAGGAGGATCTTCATGGTCGAGCCTACATACTTTCTGGCATGTCCCATTTTCGAGGATAACGGGTTCCAGGGGAAGCTTCGAGGGGTCCCGGAACAGGATGATGGGGGGCTGGACATCGAGTTTCTTCGCCGGGAGCTGGCAGTGGCAGAAGATGCAGCCTGCGAGGCAGCACGGTATGGTGGCATTGCCGATGCGCCAGCTCGCAAAGTCGGAAAGGCATATTCCAAGATCTACAAGTACATTATCTACGTGGTACCGACATTCTCAAATCCCGGTGGAAACTGCATGTCTGTTCAGAAGAGAAAGGACCTCGTCTGCTTAGCCAGAGACTACGACGCGCTCATCGTTTCCGACGACGTGTACGATTTTCTAAGCTGGCCAGAACGGTCGGAAGAAACAGACCAGATGAGCAGTGTCCCACCCCGCCTAGTGGACATAGACCGCGGCTTGGATGGCTATGGGAAATGGGGAAACACATTGAGCAACGGTTCTTTCTCCAAGATCATAGGCCCGGGTGTCCGTGTCGGATGGGCAGATTGTGCACCTGCACTCGCAGTTGAGTTGGCCGAGATGTAAGTCGGTCGACCCCATGCAGAAAGCACGGATCTGATGACGGTATCGCTCTGTGTCACTAGTGGCTCTTCAAGTTCTGGCGGTGCGCCTTCTCACCTCACCTCAACATTTGTCGACAAGATGCTCCGAAGGGGAGGGCTCCAAAGTCACATCCAGAACGTGCTGGTCCCAACCTACAGAGCCCGATACTGCACCCTCAATGCTGCAGTCGCGGAGCTCCTGACGCCCCTGGGCGTCCGAGTCGAGTCAAGCTCATTTCGAGACGGTGCAGCCAGGGTAGCGGGCGGCTTTTTCTCGTACCTGAGATTACCGGATGGCATGCCCCAGGCAAAGGATGTCGCGGCCTATTGTCTGACGGAATATAACCTGAGGATTGCGTTTGGCAGCATGTTTGCTGTCACGGGCGACGAGACTAGCATGCAGAGAGCTGCTGCGACCGGTGGCTTTTCTGCATGCATCCGATTATGCTGGGCTTGGCACGAGGAAGACGAGATTCGAGAAGGCATAGATAGACTGGCGGCAGCTCTATGTGATATCAGAGCCATGCAAGAGCGAGGGGAGAGTTTGGAGACTCGAGAAATAGGAATACGGTAGATCTTCAGCATGACAAAACTTGGCGTATATAGAATACGGGCAGGAACGCCTACAGATGTCCTACTAGTAGTGATATGTTTGTCGGCATAGAGTCAACAGATAAGCCGATGAACCGTCATGATGAATCGATCGTAGGCAATGAACGGTTTCATACGCAAACTATGATTGTCCCATGTGCTTGAAGCATCACGTATAATACCACGGGCTGTGCAACTAAATCTTGGCCTCCTCGACCGGCGCCGAAGGGTCGTGCTGCTCGATATCCAGTCCTAGGCGCTCAGAAGCTGGCAAGCTGGCGGCTGCCTTGGCCTCTCGGTCCAGCTGTCTTTTGTGCAGGAAATCCGTAAGTACTGCAAGTGGATAGTTAGTTAAGCCCACGTGAGGTCGAGAGAGAGGACGTATTCATCCAACTTACCAACTAGAACAATGGCTACCAAGGCGAAAGCAAGAATGGACGGAAACCCTCTCTCAAACGTAGGTGCCATGGTCTGAGGGAATATGAGAATAGGGAGGAAGGAGTCTAGGTGTATGTCAGCCTTGGGTCGACCGAACCCGCGGTGTTCTACTTACTAGTTGCATAGAACAGGCCGTTCATGCTCGATATCGTCAGAGCTCTCTCTTCTGCATTGCCCCTGTTGATCTCGTTGGCCCAAGTCTGCAGCCAAAGTTAGGCATCATCTTCAGATACTTCTAGGGAAAGAAAACGCAAGGACTTACCCAGGCAACTGCAGTGGTATAACCACCAGATACGAAGAAAAAGGCGACGACCTTAGCAGCGTCTGACGGAGGCCAGGCCGTTAGGATAGATGATCCGATGACAGTGGTACACAACTTTACAGCATCAGCATATAGGGGCCTCCCTTCTCATGTCAAGGTTAACTTACCAGGGGTCCGACAATCCATATAGACCGCGATCCCGTCATGTCCGAGAAGGACCCCCAGCCGTAATCAGTCACCATGCTGACCAGGTTGGCCATGGCCGGAATTATGTTCCGCTTAGTGACGCTGTACCCGGCCTCACCTAAGCAAGTGTCAGTGGCTGGATTTGAAGCCCATGCCAGCCTGTACTCACGAAGATAGATTGCAAAGTAGCTGTTTGCCTGGCACGAGTTCCCATACTGCATACATGATATCAGTACCCATCCTGCTCTTCATGCACATGGCCATGGCCGAGGGGGGGAGGACTTACAAAAATGTACATCAGACACAAGGTCCACCAGCGCCAGTTTCCGAACATGCGCTTGAGCAGGGCCAGATCCAAGCGTCCTGTGACGTGGACGGTTCCCTGCCTTGCTGAGCGACGCATCGCAATCTCTTTATCTGCTTCGGTGATGTACCAGGCTGTGGTATTGTGAGGGAAATCGGGTAGGAGGAACCATACCGACACAGCCACAGGCAAAGACATGCAACCACACACTTGCAACTCTTCAGTATGTATACATACGTGTTGCGATGTGGTAAGACGTCATCATACCTATGTACATCCATCGCCATCCTGACAGTCCGAGGCTGCCGTCCAATGACTTGTGTATACCGGCCTGGAGGAAGCCAGATGTGGCCGAGCCGAAGAAGCCGGTGATGTGCCAGATTGCTATTCGCTTTGCCAACTCGGATCGGGTGTACCAAGAGCCAAACAGGAATATGATTATCGGTGAGAAGCCGGACTCAAATATTCCGATCATGAAGCGGAAGGCGTACATGTCTCTGCTACTACGTGCAGAGGCCTGCGCAAAGCTATACGGTGATCTCGTCAGTGTCAGTTTTGCAGGTAGAAGCTCTCTCGCGGTCGTAGTCTGCGATACTGACGTGAAGATTGTCCATCCCGCCTCGCACACTACAATGCATATACGAGGAGTGACCTTGAGGGCAATCATGTTGGAGGGTATCTGCATTATAGCAAAGGCAATGGTGTAGCACACTTTCATCCACCCGATTAGCTTGCGTCCTCGCCCGTACCTCACATCTTTTACTTACTGAGCATATAAGTATACTCATTTCCTTCGATATTGAGGTCCTCTTTCATGCCACTGACGTCTTCGAGTGGGTTAGCACCTGGTTATGAGAGAATGCGGTAGAGCTATTGAGTCTCTCACAGGCATTGGTGATGTTGCTCTGATCAATGTATTTCATCCACTGATCATGTGTTAACCCTCACCATCAGTTCTAGACGGGGTGGCTCTCACCCATCCTAGTGTCGCGCATATCAATATGCCAAAATCCAGCTTCCTAACCAGTGCGCGTTCCTGACAGCTGGTCAGCGGTCTTCATCACGATTCCCGAAAGGATTGGCAAAGCTTACCTCGGGGCTCTTGAGGTGCTGGTCGGCATCCCAGAGGTGATAAAGAAACTTCTTTGCAAGAGATACATTTCGGGCCTCTTCTTCAGCAGAAACCATGCCGACGCCTACTGAGGCTGCCGAGGCAGGAGAAGCCTGTGGCTTCAAGTTTGGTTCGTGAACCTTGTCGTCCTCCATGTCAATTTCCTTTTCTCCCTGGATTTGAAGTATGCTACTATGGAGATACGGCGAAGAGTCGAGCGACGGCACAGACAATATGGAGGATGCAAGGGCCTTTGTAGTGTGGCATATCATCGGTCAGTGTCGGCGATATCTCATATCTCACACAGTATTGTATATATGTTGTTGTTCTTGGCGGGCTGAAAGCTTCGACTCCTACCCCCCCTATCTTGACTATTCACACGGCAGTGTCGATGGTAGCATTCGGGATTCTGTCGGACTCGGGAGGCCGATCAGACATGGTTGGCGATAGCGGTTTCGGACAAACACCGAAGGTGACCATGCACACCTTCTTATCACGGAACAGAGACAAGATATCAAATCTTAGCTTCTGGATTGAATCACGGGGGAACTTGGCTCTCGGATACTTATGAGAAAGAGATTCTTGCCAGATGAGGGGAAAAGAATCTGATCGAAATCATTGAAACTGTACCGCTTTGGAGAATACACCAACATGACCACTATTTCACCGGATCAGATGGAGCTTGCACGCAATGTGTGTCGGCCGAACCTGGTGAAGGAATTGATGCTTGGAAACAGGTTAGCACACTCGTTTGGCCTGAGAGTGGCATTTTCAACGGAAATGCCGTTGGTGGCGAAGCGTGCAGGGTACTCTGCCATCTTGATGAACTTGGAACACATGGCGATGAGCATGGAGACGATGAAGGACATTGCAGTCTCCTGTTTGAACGTGGGGTAGGTGCCATCCCGAATGTCTACCTGGCTGAAGGAGCAGATGGATGGCTGCCGCGACAGCCAAGCTGGAGCTTACATTGTTGCAGAATCACGCCCACAGTTGTCGTCCCAACGTGTGCTCCCGAATGGATCTCAAGGTGCCTTGACTCTGGAGCGCAGACAATCATTGTGCCTCATGTCAACAATGTCGAGCAGGCCAGGATGTGTGTCGATGCTTCCAAGTTCCCGCCTCTGGTAAGGCAGACACTTTGTGCCCATCGACTTCAGAGGCCGGACGCTATGACTGACTCGTCTCAGGGCCATAGATCTGTCACCATGGTGTCTGCCATGACGCAGTATACGACAGAGCTCTCGTATGCGACCATCTCCGAGGTTGTCAATAACGAAGTTATGATCATGCCAATGATCGAATCCCAGGAGGGTGTCGACAATGTTGAGTATGCTGTCCTCACATGAGCCTCCTTCAATAAGGATCTGCCAGGCTGGAGCTGACAAAGACGTATCAGGGAAATAGCAGCAGTGCCGGGAATAGATGCCTTGTTTATCGGATGCGCGGACTTGTGCATGGAGTGAGTGAAGCTGTCTACGTTCTCCATCTCCGATTTTCCGTTGTCCCATAACGACTCACAAGTGCCCAGGCTTGGAATTCCGGGACAATACGACACAGAGCTATTCCATTCGACAGTTGCAAAAGTGGCTGCCGCTGCTGAAAAGGCCAGTGCAGGCGATCGGAAGGTGTTTGTTGGACTGGGCGGACTGGAACCTCGCCCTGATCTCTTGTCAACATTCGCAAAGAGGCATGCTCCCATCAGGTAAAGTACCACCCACTGCTTCGCAAGACCGATGTGTATGTGTGTTGACATTATAAAGGTTTGCCATGGCAGGTCGCGATCTTGCGCTGCTGATGACGTCCATGACCCAGCAAGCTGCCAAGATAAACAGTATATCCACGGAGCTCTAGAAGTAGAGAGATCACCGCAACGAGCGAGCATTCACTTCGGAGTAGCACTGTGGATGAAGCATTTATCCATGGGAATGTGCTTACCGACAATCACAAGATCCGAAGATGAACCAATATTAGAGATACCAGAGCGTCAATTGTGGTTGAGGTATCAATATCCCGGAGGTTTGGACCCCCCCCCCCCTCTCTATGCTTGATTGACGACGATTTCACGCGATAAAGCATTCCACGTCCCCATGGAAGTAGACGATTCCGGTCGAGGAGCATCGAAAGCAGTATTAGATGCAATATTACTTCGCAGTTAAATGTGGGATGAAGGAGGAGGAAATGGCTTGTTCACATTGATAGCTGCCTTAGGCCGTGCACACATCGTAAACTGGCCTGCCTAATATTTTTATCAGTTGAATCAACCCCTAGAATCAATCGCCTGAACCCATCTGTCTCCAAGCACGTGGAAAAAGAGAACATTTAGCAACACTACCAGAGCGTTTCTCTAACGAGTTTTCGTCTCAAAAAAAAAAAAAAGATTCCGATAAGAAGGGGAGGAAAGGAGCCATTTTAAAGGTGATGATAATTTCTCAAGATTCCTCTAGTATTATTAATGGTTCATCTTACCATTAGGGGAGGAGGAGTGGGTCAAGTGCCAGGTGGTTAAAAATACAGGGGGGTCCGGTCAGTTTGTCAACACGCTCCTGCCTCAGACGGCCCTCTTTCCCTTTCAACATCAACATGCGAAACATGCTAACTGGAGGGAGTTGAATGTTACGGAAGGAGCCAGGATAAACAATCAAGCGTCACAGATGGCGTGACTGATGAACATTTCTTCTTTTTTGTCTATTCATGGTGGTCAACATTCGATTCTACTCTTACCAACCTCGTTTCTGATTGATCTCGTCAATCCCCCTTCGACAAGCCTTGGCATTTTCCAGAGCCGTAGGCATATCCGAATGAATGCAAAACAGAAATGGCTGACCATCGAACCCGATCGTGAACACGTTGCCCTCGTTGTCCGTCACCGAATCCTCGAGCCCGATCGACATGGTCCGCTGATAGACGTCCTCCACCGTCGCGAGCTTGCTCTCCCTGGCCGGTAGGAGCTTCCTGTGCTTGTCATACTGCAGATCCACGTACGCCTCCTCCACAAAGACCAACCCATACTTGGCACACATGGCGCCCTGAGACTCGGTACCTTTGGACCCGAACACCGGCACGCCGAAGACAGCGCAAGCTCGGAGCACGGCGTCCATGATGACCAGGTCACGCTGCATGTAGAAGAATAGTTCCCCGTGAGGCTTGATGTGGTTCAGAGGAACCCCCTCGGCATCTAGCATGGCCTTGAGGGCGCCCACCTGGTACAGGACCATGGCGTACATGTCCTCTGGGTCGACTTCTATCTTCCGACGACCGAAGCCGAAGAGGTCTGCTTCGGGTGAGCCTCTGACACCGACAGGCGCGTTGCGTCTCCGTATTGAAAGACGGCCGCCACTCACCTTGGAGTCCCGGATGGGCACCGATCTTGACGCCATGCTCCTTGGCTAGTCGGATGGTCTTCAGCATCATGGTGGGATCCCCCGCGTGGAAGCCGCACGCGATATTGGCATAGTCCACAATCTTGATGAGCTCATCATCTGCTCCCTGCAAAGAGAAAAGAAGACGAGAACAGTTCAGCTGGGTTTGACGTTGCAACTACGTCATGAGGCGACATTAGATAATATCGGTACTCACCATCTTCCATTTTCCGAACCCCTCTCCCATGTCGCAATTGATGCCTACTTTCTTGACATGCTGGTCCATGCTGAAAGGGCGCTCGCTGGCAAGAACCTCCTTCTCTTTCGTCGGATGAGCGGACTCCAGGGGATAGCCCGATTGAGCAGAAGAGAGTGCTCTAGTTGCGGACCGAACGTTGTAAAATGCCAAGTTCATGCCACCCTCTTATCTAGTGCGGCAGTGCACTTCGGTCTACCGGACGCTAGTGTTGCGGGGGGGGGGGGGGAGTGGAGAGGAGTTGATCTGATGATAACGCCAGACTCCATCATCTATGTCAGTGCGAAGAACGTGCAACCGAACGGGTAATTTTTCCATTCTGGCTCGGTGATCAGCGGTTGGAGGGAGGGTTCGGTTACCAATGATAAGAGAGGTAGCTTCATCTATCCCTCTGCCATGGGAGACGTTTCATGTCACCCGCGTCCTTCCGTAGACAACCTCGCGGATCTCCGTCTTTGTCCGTGGTTTAGAGTTGACTTATTTTACAGTCGACGGTGAATGATACAACCACAGCATTCAAAAACCGGAAAACGTAAAAGGGAACAGAACGACAGCTACCGGGCTCCTTCAAGAAACATGGGGCACCCTCAGCTACAGGCCATCAGGCGTGTACTGATTGCCAACCGCGGCGAGATTGCTGTCAGATGCATCAACGCTTGTCGAGCCTTGGGTGTGACCAGTGTGGCTATCTATACTGCGTCGGACGCGTCTTCTCTTCATGTCACCTCTGCCGACGAATCGGTGTTGTTGCAGGGTGACGGAACACCGGGATATCTTGACGTGTAAGTATCGTACCACTACTATACCAACACCCTGTTGCGGACTCTGACAACTGCACAGGAACGATATTCTCGACAAATGTAGGCAGCTCTCAATCGATGCTGTCATCCCGGGATACGGCTTCCTCAGCGAGAATGTAGACTTTGCATCTCGGGTGACCGACGCCGGAATGGTCTTCGTCGGCCCTTCTTCCGAGTCCATCACGGAGATGGGTCTGAAGCACCGAGCCAGGGAGGTTGCCACGTCAGTGCAGGTCCCCGTAGTTCCGGGAACTGGCCTCCTTGTCTCGGAAGACGATGCCCTGGCCGAAGCCGACAGATTGACTTATCCGGTAATGCTCAAGGCGACCGGCGGAGGAGGCGGCATGGGTCTTCAGGTCTGTCACTCAGACGAGGACCTACGTGCAGCTTTTGGGATGGTGCGCAACCGTGGTGAGAAGCTCTTCAGAAATGCCGGCATCCTACTCGAGAAGTATTACCCCAAGAGCCATCACATTGAGGTGCAAGTCTTTGGCAACGGCACCGACGTGATTCACCTTGGCGAGAGGGAATGCAGCATTCAACGCCGCCACCAAAAGGTACCTACTCGGTGCATGGCACAAGCTTGCGGTAGTTGGAGTGCTAATCTGCCATTCAGGTCATTGAGGAGTGCCCCAGCCCATTCGTCGAAATGCGACCGGGACTCAGAGAGAAGCTTACGACATGTGCCACCAAGTACGCATCAGCGCTCAACTACAAGTCTGCAGGGACGGTAGAGTTTCTCGTGGATGACGAGACGGGCGACTTCTTCTTCCTCGAGATGAACACCAGACTGCAAGTTGAGCACGGAATCACCGAGCTGTGCTACGGAGTCGACCTTGTTATCCTCATGCTGCGGCAAGCTGACCTCGAACGGGCCGGTCACGGCGGCATCTTATCTTCCGATCTGCAAGGTCTACAACGGACCGGCCCCGATGGTGCGGCGATTGAGGCTCGCATTTATGCAGAGAGCCCGTACCGGGGCTTTGCACCGAGCCCCGGTATCATGCAGGAAGTGCGCTGGCCAGAACAGGATGGCGTCAGGATCGACACCTGGATCCAGTCTGGCCAACATGTCGGCCTACACTATGGTAATTCATCATATCCTTTCAATCCTGCCATGTCAGCTAATAGATATCGCTCCAGATCCCCTCCTTGCGAAAGTCATGGTGCACTCGGGAACGAGGGATCAGGCCATCGCAAAGTTCATCAGCACGTGTTCACAGGATATCGCACTGAGAGGCCCGGCGACGAATCTCGACTTTGTACGCGCCGTGATGGACTCGGACTCTTTCGCGAAGGGTGTGACGTTGACTAATTTCCTCGACACCTCCTTTGTCTACCACCCGTGCGGCATCGATGTCATCAACGCAGGATCTTATTCCACCGTGCAAGACTTCCCCGCACGTCCTACCATCGGCCATGGCATACCCAAGGGCGGGCCTATGGACAGTAAATCTGCCCGCGTCGCCAACCTTCTGGCAGGTAACCCGTCGGGGACGGAACTGATCGAAATCACGCTGATCGGGCCAGAACTCCTGTTCACGACCGGTGCAGTGGTGTCGGTCTGCGGCGCCCATGCGCGGGTTACGATCGATGGGGTCGAGAAGCCGATGTGGTCTACCCTCACCGTCAAACCGGGGCAGACGCTGAATATCGGCGCCGTCGACGGTCCTGGCTGTCGCATCTACCTAGCCGTCAGAGGAGGGTTTCCCGAAATTCCCATCGTCATGGGATCCAAGGCGACCGTACCTAGCCTGAAATTCGGCGGCTGTCAAGGCAGGACGCTCTGCAAGGGAGACTTTCTACAGCTGGACTCGGACGCAATTACCCAAGCTCCGGAGTACACTCTGCCGTCCTCGCTGATACCCGATACAGATATCAAGGAGATCTATGTCATGCAAGGCCCCCACGACTCGCAGGACATCATGACTGATGCGGATAGGGAAATGCTATACAATACCATGTGGAAAGTGGGATACAACTCGAGCAGAACCGGAGTCCGCATGGTCGGTCCGGCACCGCAGTGGGCACGAACCGATGGCGGCGAGGGTGGTTCGCATCCCTCAAACTACCTCGAGTAAGTTCGACGGTCGCTCGATTTTACTCCAGGCGTCTGAGCTACTGAGGCTGACTACATGTCGTAGCTACGGCTATCCATCACCAGGAGGTGTGAATTGGGGAGGCGATTCGCCCTGCATCTTCTCCGCGGACAGTCCCAATTTCGGCGGCCTCATATGCTCGTCAACAGTCATCTCCGCCGATCTCTGGAAGCTAGGACAGCTGAAACCGGGCGAAGACTTCTGCATGACGCCGGTATCGCTCAGCTCTTCCATCCAACAGATACTCCACAACTCCGTGTATTTCGAGACAGTGGAGCTGGCCATTCGAGATCACATCACCAAGGAGGATGAGGGCTTTCCGCGGTTTGAGGAACCTCGTTGTCCGATCGAGCCTAACAGTGCCATCATCAAAGTGGTCGAGGCGTCTGCGGGTACTCCACCCAGGCCAAAGGTCACGTACCGACAGGTAAGAATCTCTATATACATGGATCAACAGTGTCGGAACCAGCTCCTCTGACGAACATCTCAGGGAGGCGACAGGTATCTCTTGATCGAGTTTGGCGAGCAAGTCACCGACGTAGCCATATTGGCCAGGATCCGTCTCTTCCTGGACAGGCTGCGCTCCGAACCCAAGTTGACTCTTCTGACCCCCCATGTCGGGTCTGTCATGATCGAATACGACCCTCTGGAGATTACGCAGGGCAGCCTTCTGAAGCTGGTTGACGGGATCGAAGGCAGCGTTGAGACCAGGCTGGATATCTCTATACCCTGTCGCGAGATCCGACTGCCCCTTGTCATGGACCACCCGGCAGTCCAGGAATGCATCCGAAAGTACATTGCCACTACCAGGAGCAAGGCGGCATACCTCCCAGACAATCTGGACTTCATCCGCAAGTGCAACGGCCTGGCCTCCAAGCGCGATGCTTTCGAGATGCTCACCAAGACCGAGTACCTGGTCGCTGCGGTCGGCTTTCTCTGCGGCGCGCCTATGCTGTTTCCCCTGAGCCCC
Source organism: Geosmithia morbida (assembly GCF_012550715.1). Classification (NCBI taxonomy): domain Eukaryota; kingdom Fungi; phylum Ascomycota; class Sordariomycetes; order Hypocreales; family Bionectriaceae; genus Geosmithia; species Geosmithia morbida. The sequence goes on from NW_023336198.1 coordinate 252,282, forward strand.
AAGAAGCTCCTCTGTCCCAAGTACAACCCCACCCGCGTGTCGACGCCGGGGGGGACACTTGGCCTCGGAGGCACGATCCTGGCGGCATATCCGTGTGAACAGCCAGGCGGGTACATGATGGCCGCTCGAACCCTGGAGCTGTGGGACCCCTACGGGACGAAGCCGGGTTTCACGCAGGAACGGCCCTGGCTGTTTGAAGCGTTTGACAGGGTCAAGTTCCACGAGGTCAGCGTAGACGAATACGACGCCATCATGTTGGACTTCTCCGCGGGCAAGCATCAGTGGGACATCTCACCGTCGACATTCGATCTCGGGAAAGCATATGAGATATTCCAGAAGTCCCAGACAGACCCTGACGTCATCAGCTACAAAGACCGACAGCTCAGGGATATGGCTGCGCAGGATCAAGTGGAAAAGCAGCTGTATGCCGAATGGGTGGCTGAGACATCCGTGGAGGAGGACCCCCCTTCCCAAGATGACGACGATGCGACGGATGACGACGGCACGAGCATTCTGATCACGTCTCCGATGACTGCCAACTTGTGGAGGCTGGAAGTATCTCCAGGGGACGAGATAGAGGAAGGCCAGGTCATTGCCATTCTCGAGGCGATGAAGATGGAAGTCAACGTCCCCGCACCCCGAGGGTCGGGGGGTTTCCGGGTGAAGGCCATCCACAAGAAACCTGGAAAGATTGTCAACAATGGCGACACGATTCTAGTATTGGCTCAACCGAGTTAGGAACCGAGTTGGGAAGCGCTGGTACGGGATATAGTACATGCTTGCAGCCGCGTCTCTTGTAGCAATTCTGAGATGAAGAATACATTGATTGTCGAGAAAGAAACACGGGTAACATCCCTAGATATCAAGTCGGATATCTAACAGTCCTCGTCGTGATTAAAACAGACCATGCCGAAGCAAAGGAACGGAGTAGATACGGCGGGTTTCAGTCAAAACCCCCGGTACTGGACAGAGCGGGGATCTTATCCTTTTGTGATAATATGACTGACTCCCGGTCCCACTGTTGATTGGCTCGAGACGCAGCAGTGGGAGGGGGTTCAGTTGCGGGGGATTTCGATGGATGCATACTTCCAGACGGGAATCCGATGCATCGGTCGAGGTCATCGACGCAAACCCACGGATGATGCAGGAGATTCGGCTTCATCTCCAACCTTCAACCGCGCATCAGATACCGACCTAGTACACCGCAACACAACCCCCTCGGAAGTCAATGAAGATGGCGCCCTGGGATCCCACCAAGAACAAGACGTACCAGATCCTGAAGGAGGCCGAGGAAAAGGGCTATGGCGTGCAGGCCCCGGTTGCCTACAACTTGGAGCACATCCTGGCCTTCATCCAAGCCGCCGAAGCCAAGCGCAGTCCTGTCATCATCCAGGTCTTTCCCTGGGCCGTCACGTTCTCCAACGGTGTCCTCGTCCACGCTGCGGCGCACGCTGCGCGGACCTCGACGGTCCCGGTGGCCATCCACCTGGACCATGCGCAGGACGAGGCCATGATCCGCCACGCAGCAGATGAGCTGCCGTTCGACAGCATCATGGTCGACATGAGCCACTACGACATGGAGGAGAACCTGGCCAGGACGAAGGCGCTGGTGGCCTACTGCCACGACCGAGGCATCGCCACCGAGGCCGAGCCCGGGCGTATAGAGGGTGGAGAGGACGGTATCGCCAGCACGGCAGATCTCGAGGGTGCGCTGACGACGGGGGAGCAGGTCGAGGATTTCATCGCCACGGGCATCGACTTCCTCGCGCCAGCCTTTGGGAACGTACACGGCGAGTACGGAGCGAGAGGACCGGTGCTCGACTGGGATCGGTAAGTGACGGCTCCCAACGTTACCTGGGGGTGCTTATGCGATCGGCGTCGAAGCGCGGCTGACTCTCTCTAGCATCGACATGATCCGGAAAAAGGTGGACGGGAGGGTCCGGATCGTGCTTCACGGCACAAACGGGTTCCCGGAAGACGTGATGAGGCGGTGCATTGCCTCTGGCGTGTCCAAGGTAAACGTCAACAAGCTCGTGCTGGACGACTACTTGACTCATCTCAGGGAGAATGCGGCAAAGACGAGCCTCACAGCTCTCATGGAGGAGGGTGTCATCCAGGCTCGCAAGTTGACCGAGCGGCAGATGGACGTTTCGGGGTCGACGGGGAAGGCATGATGGAGGGTGATTCTCCTCTCTTCTTCTCTTCCGACTCTGACGTGATGGATGGCACCTCTGTGGTTCGTGACACGAGAGAGAAGTTCATCCTATGAGCATCTACACCAATCTGCCTTCTTCTCGGTCCCGCACACCGAGACGCGCCGCATCATACACGCATCGGGCCGAGAGGTCGAGAATCGAGTGGAGAGTGAGAAGCCAGCGGGCACGACGCCAGCGGTCCCGGCGCTCGGGGAGGACGTGCGTGCGGCGCACGAATGCCCAAGTTCGGCATCCAGTCCTGGTCAGCCGTGTGATCGGATGGCCTACGGCCCCGCATACGAGGCGCCGTCCAGAGCTTCATGCGTCAGGATCTGTATCACGACCGAAGATGCATTGGTGGAAAAGTCGATGCGCATTATCGGGGCCCCGCGTTCCAGAGAGATGCCCTCGGACTGAAAAGCTCGATATGTGTGAAAGAGAATGCCAGCCAGAGGGAGTTGCTAGCTGCTCAGTCAGCGGCTTGACCGGCCAGAGTTTGCTTGCCGACCAGCTCGTCGACATTGACGTCGACGTCGACGACGACGACGACGACGACGGCAATGACGGAGACGGGAATGACGAAGACAATGTGACTGAGAGAGTACAGATGCAATATAATCCACCGGCCAAGTGATGGGCCTCTACCTCGTCTACTATTACAACAATATTGGCTCCTGTCAACAGTGATACTGAAAGACGCAGCTAGCTGAAGGGGAGCTGATCGCGCCTGACCAGACGCCGGATCGGATATCAGCACGGATACTACGGGGGGGGGAGGCGGGTTGGATGGGGATGGATGGATTCGAGTCCAGAGTAGCGTCGCTGGATGGATAATATATAACAATATAACAATAGATCTACTAGCATCTTCACCTACGGTATCGGTCCATCAGCTGGTGACGGGGCTGTGGTGCGCTGTGAACTAGACCGACTCGATGCAGTTCGGCGGTTATCCCGCCTCCGGAGCTGTCAACTACGGAGGTCCCGCATCCAATTCCTCCGACCGTCTCACCATCGGTGCAAGCCGTCACCTGTCCGGTCGGAGGAATTGGATGCGGGACCTCGGCCGTACCAGTACCAGTGGCCACTCGGGGTATTATTATCAACCAGAGTTCAATGGCTGACTCACCAGGGCTCTCTAATCAACGCGTGGCGAAGCAATGATTAGTAAAAAAAAGCAAAAGAAGAGAAAAGAAGAAGACCGAGATTGAATCGACATTGGCCGGAAACGCAGGAAGCATCGTAAGCGGGGGAGGCCGCGCGCACAAGGAGGCTGGAGAATATGACGGGCTAAATCCGAAAAATGTATATATGTATATATATATATATATTATATTTATATTATGTTTATATTTATATTATGTTTATATTTATATTATATGTATATTCATATTATATGTATATTCATATTATATGTATATTTATATATTTATAATATATGGTAGCTGATAGGCATACAGATTACATACATGTATGTAATACGAAAGGGGCTTCTGCGAATAATGAAAAGACACTGAGAAAAAGACTGGGATTTTCTCGGCGTCTTATTCGGGGCCATTGGGTTGATATAACCGGTATTGGTACATGTAGGAAGAGACTGGTAAACTGCTAAGTTGTTCGTCCCCTCCGAAACGGACTTTTCCGATCGCACCGACCATGATCTTTGCTCAATGTACTCTGTACATTGTACTTGGGTCAGTTATGGATAATACGAAAAAAAAAAAAAAAGAGAGAGAGAGAGGAAAAATCAAGGATAAGACAAGCGATGGAAAAAGAAAGAAAGGGAAAGGAAGAGGGGGGGGGAGAGAGAAGAAAAGAAAAGAAAAAACTCAATTGCCTCATATGCAGACCGCTCGCTCTGCCGAGTCCGCTGATGACTGATGACGGGATCTGTTAAAGTCATATTATCAATACCAATAAACATGGGTTGAATGCTGCCTGGGGTACATGTAGACGATGCTAGTTGCTCATCGTTCGTACCTACGCGTACACATCCACGTGTGTGTGTTGATAATACAAGTCTATCCGTATAATGATATATAATAGCCATGGGATAATAATAATAATAAGTAATAAGAATGGTAGGTGTATTACGGAGAAGTACGCATACGCTTGGCCGTACCGATGACCTTCCCCCCTCGCCTCCCACGTCAGTGGCCAGCAGATGATAGTACATGTAGGTCGGTGGTTGTCGGTGAAGAAGATTGGGGGGGGGTCTGAGCTCCCATGTACTCGAGCACATGGTGTGATGCGTTGCGGTGTACGCGCAAGAAAGAAAAGAGGGTTGCCGGAATCTTCTCGAGAAGTTACTGGCGACCCGAGGGATTGATAGATTGATGACCCGAGAGATGACATGGGCGGAGAGACGAGGAGAAGAAGGATGAGATGAATCAATCCTCGATCTAGAGCGCATAGCACGGGCACGTTGCCAATCGGAGCATGGACAGTCAGAGAAGAAGATGAAGAAGAGGCGCTGTGACATCCCGCCTCGGAGATGTAGAGAGGAACGAACACTACGGTCCCTCCCCCCCCCTTCTCGGCCTCCATACACACCTCCCTTACCAGTCGGTCGGTAAACCGACCGAGTGAAGAAGAGGGGGGGGGAGGGGGGGGGAGGGGTGTCGACGGAAGAAAGCGATGAGCCGTCCTCATCTCGTCACACCCTCACCCTCAGGGAAGAGGGTGACGCGCAACTGCATTGAGAGTTTTTTTTTTTTTCACCATCTTCCTCTCTCCCGCACCTCCTATTCTCATCCATTCTTTCCCTCAGCCTCGATCGATTAAACTCGGCAGATGACGACAACGAGGCCAGGAGAGCTCGGAAGAGAGCTGAAGGTGCAGAACCATAGAGTGCAGCGTAGATGAGGACTGCTTAGCCGTCGCCTCCCTGTCAACCGTCCAGACATGATCTTTTGTAAATATATTCGCAATTTATATACAAATTATGTATTTTCTTGCATCTCACAACCAATCAGTCCTTACCGTTGGACGGATGTCTTCGATCCTGGAATGAGCGAGGCGCAGCCTCCCTCTAGCCATCATCAAAGGGCGCATATGATGTAGATGTAGATTGTAGCGGTGCCGAAAAAAAGAAGATGGAAAAAAAGAAAAGAAAAGAAACATGAGTTTTTGACTGCACATGCGTCTCTGGTAACGATGCTGCCCAAACTCGATCAAGATATTGGGTGTTTCGGGAAGCAGAAGAACCAAGTCAACCGACATCTGCCTATACGTTGTAGACGATCCCAGTCCGGCGGTCGCAGAGGCTACCCGCGCCTCCGTGACGGGTTTCTTCAGATCATGAACCCGCGATCCGTGTTTCTCCGCGGGAAGCGGTGATACGGCCAGTCAATCAGCTGTAGGCGGAGTACTAAGTCATGTCTCCTCGGCATGTTTGATGGGTTGCCTGACCATTGGCGACCTGGTTGGCTACTGTCCATATGCACGCACAGACTGAGAAAGAGAGAAGAAAGAAGAAAGAAAGAAAAAGAAAGAAAAGGAGACACTCGTATTATCATCACTCTGTCCATTTTGATGAGGGAATTTCCCATCAGAAAAAAAAAATTTCCTTTCAATATATATATATATATATATATACATGTAAGAGAGAGAGAGAGAGAGTATATACAGTAGAGAAGGGATACAATACAAACTTGGGTCCGTTTCACAGCAAGTGATCAATGCAGTATTATCCCGACGGGAGAGGTACGACGGCCCTCCATGGCTTTCTGTGGAGAAGGCGAGACATTGCCCGGCGTCGGCGGCGCCGTCCTCTCCAATACGGGAGGGGGGTTTCCCCGGTTCTCTGTTCTGATATATTCCTCTTCTTCTTCTCTACTTCACGAGGAACATTCACCAAGGCGAAAGAGGTGAGATGGGAGAGGTCAATCTTCGATATCGGACCTAGCCACCGAGGTGGCGGGATCGAAAGGAAAGTTCGACGGCAACTACCTTGTAAGACGTGCGGGGAGCAGCCATTGCTAGGAGTGATGCCATGTTTGGTAAACCTACCGAGATGAGCTGTGCGTGGCGGCCGGGCCTGCTCATCGCCCGTCCGGAGCCTCATCGCGAGCAGATGTGGTTGTCGGGTTCACGTACGTGACAGCCACCGACGCTATCGTCCTCCATCTCTCTCCGTCATCGGAAGCACAGGATGTGCATCACATTCCCCGTTGCGATGGAGGAGATCCGAAGCTCATCCCTGGCCACCGGCTGCTCTGCGCTCTCTCGTGACGGCGGCTTGGAACCGGACTTCCCTGCTTCATCCGCGTGGTCTCCTCCCCTCGGCCGAGCATAGTGTGCGGCGTCGTCTGAGATGGACGTTTGGGGGGTTCCCCGTACTGGAGTACGATGGAGAGTAGGATGGAAGATGCGGAGGGAGAGGGTGGGGAGGGCGGGAGTGGGTGGGAAAGGTTATCGTAACATGGAGAAATATCCCAACGCGGGGATCTGGTAAAGTAGGAGAGGCAAACCGTATCGATATTCCGTCATGGATATGCTGAACATGGCAGGCCGTACCGGGGGGTACATTGCACACAAGACCAGAACATTGCGAGTTTCTCTCAACCGAGCCTCGCAACGACCAACGGGCGCGCCTCTTTTACGATCAGTATGATCAGTATTGCTCCTGACTATATCGCATCTCTTTCTTCTCTCGATGGCGTAGGCAACCATGATGACGACGATGACAACGACGAGCTGTAAAGCTTCTTTTTTTTTTTTTCCTTTCCTTTCCTTTCCTTTCCCAAACGGGCAGCTCTCGGCTTTTCCTCCTCTGCCGCCTAAACTCTGCGAGACTGACTATGCGCGTAATAGATGTGTATGATGAAGCAGAGAACCGGGGTGCGTATTATTACCATGTTCAATCGTACTTTGCGAGTAGGTGTGCGTGTATGCGTGTTGGTGAAAAATCTTCACACGCGCGACTGGCTTCACACGCTCAGCGGCATCGTTGCTCTGCCTCTCGTCCGGCTTCGCAGGCTCTGACGAATGAGAGCGTCATTCTTCGATATGCAGGTGAGAGAGAAGGAGAAGGGAAGAGAAGGGAAAAGATCGGGTCTTGTCTAGATCAGACATGCATACCCATGGAACCCGGACGATCCTAGAACCTAGCTGAAAAAGACAGAGACCCATGTACCATCAGGAAACCAACCCCCCCCCCCCCCATGCGTCGGCATATCCGCTGCTTAACGCCAGAAAGGAAGTGAAGGGGAAGAGAAGAGAAAGGAAGCAGGGAAGCGGATGGAGGAGAGGCCCTTCACCATGAACGGACCTGACGCCCGTTGCCACGACCTCAGGACCCCTGCACATGCATGCCACCACTCTGCACACCCTCGACGTTCCTGCCCATCCCCTGTTGGCCTGTATTCGATACCTGGACGGATGATACTTGCTGCCGTCAGCTCGTTCCTAGCCTGTATTGTCTGCCTGTCTGTGCTTCTCATCTCCATTTTTTTTTCTTTTTTTTTCTTTCTTTCTGCGCTTGATGTCATCAAGCGATACAGAGACGGTACTCGTCCATGTACAAGGTAGAGAAGAGGCTGTCAAGGACAAGGTTGGAGTAGTCAACGGTCAAGAGGTCAGATGAAGAGAATGTAACTGTGTCTCATTGTAATAATATGCATAATCTACCAAAGAAATTTCTAACCAACAACCCCCACCAGAAAAAAAAAGATAATATAAAAAAAAGAAGAAAAAAAAAACTCCAGATACCCTCCCAAGAGTCCCAAAGAGCGCTGCCACCCGTTCGCCATAATAAACATGATAGTTGATACACCAAGAGTACCGTAATGTACTATTGACAATCCCAGATGAGAAATCCCAAGTCCAGAACCCCGTAAAACACCTCCTGGTCCAAATTCAATGAAAAACGGGCAAGAAAGAACATGGGAAGAAGCAGAAAAGAAAGAGATAGGCCTGTGGCTATGAGTTGGTTTGAATGTTGATGGTTTGAATCCAGGTAAGAAAACGTCAGAATCAGGAGTGCAGACTCCCAGAGTAGTTATCGTCGAGACGAGTTGTCGCGTCTCCGATTGGGGTTCAATTTGTGTAGGAGAAGGGGGTGAAAGAGGGTAGTGGGCCAGTCGCATAGCGTAGAATAGACACCCCGTTAAGTGAGAGAGAAAGGTATGTGCAAGAATGGTAAGAAAAAAGAAGAAGAGGAAAAGTATGTGCGGCCGTTGTTGAGAATCAAGGGATCATGCTGCCCGGCTCCGGTCGGGCCAGCCTTGGAGCATGTAGCATCATGCCCTCGGCCCAGACGACGGGTACTCGTCAGTGCAGGCGTCGTTGACAGCTCTAGTAGATGGGGTGCTGCATAGTAGCGTAGTACATTGACTGGCTGGGACCCCAGCCAGGAACGGCCTCCTGGAGTTGCTGCTGCTGCTGCTGATGCTGCTGCTGCTGCTGCTGCTGCTGATGCTGCTGATGCTGCTGATGCTGCTGATGCTGAGCGGCAAGCATGAACGGATTCGGGACGGTGTTGGTGGGAGGCGTCGTGGCGTGGCTGCGGATACCGCCGTGCTGGCTGTCGGAGCGGAGGAGTCCGTGATCTAGTTCTTCTCATCGTCAGTCCCGCGCGGTCTAGATGGAAGAGGTGGCAGTCAAAGGGAGGAGGCACGCACCGTTGCCGTCGCCGTACTCGAGCTTGACGGCCTCGTGAGCGTTCAGGCCATGGTGAACTTGAGGGGCCACTATCGGGTTGGGGGCGCTGGTGGGGAGGTATCCGGCTCCGGCGCCGTACTCGTCCGCGATGGAGGAGCAGGGACTCGACACGTTGGAGGGGCCGGGCATGGCGGCCACCGGCCAGGCCTCGGCCACCGTCGCAGGGTTGCCGAACGAGACAAAGCCGGAGGGGTAGTCGGCGAGCGGAGCGCTGGTGGCGGCGGCGGCGGCGGCGGCGGTGGTGGTGGTGGCGGGGGGGGGTGCCGTCGTCATCTCCGGGCCGTGAGGGTAGGGGGACGTGCGAGGGCTGGCGAGGTGACCGGGGGCCGAGTAGGATGTCGTGCTGCCGGGGCTGGCGTTGAAGGGCATGCCTATGCTCTCGCGGAGGCCCTTGAGCTCCTTCTCGAGCATGTTGTTGCGGCGCAGGAGCTCCTGGACGGCCGAGTCGCGGCCCCTCTCGCTGCGGAGGTCCTCGATCTCGGCCTCGAGACGCTCGATATGCTCCTTGGTCCGGGCACGGATGGCCCTCTGGGCCTCCCTGTCGTTGGCCCTCTTGCGTGCAAGCTGAGCGGGCGTCAGAGTAGAGACGCTGCGGGCACCTGGAAGGGGGGAGTCAGTCCTGAGCGTTGCTGGGGAGCGACGGAGAAGGGGGAGGGGTTCATGCCGGGGGGTGGAACTTTACCCTTGCGCTTCGACGACTTGCTCTGCTCGACCGAGTTTGATCGTTGCATGTTGTGGGTAGGAGAAGGGTATCTGACTGAAGACGTGCTGTCGGTAGAGGGTGCAGGAGACGACGCCATGGTAGGAAACATGTGACTGATTGCGTCCAAGAGGTCGTAAATCTGAACTTGAAGCTGATATTGATATGCAACTAAGATCTGTTGCGAGGTGGAGGAAGCCGGGGAGCTGCCGGGGGGGGGGGGGTCCTTTTGAGGAAAGATTGACGGTTGTGGGGTGGTGGGTGCGTTGTCGTCTTATACGTCGACTGTCGTGTTTCGTTCGTTCTTTGGTGACACCCTTTCTTACATCCCCTAGTGTATATGATGAGATGGACGATATGAGTTGGATTAAAGATCTTAGTTCCAGAGGTGGACAAGATCCTGGCCGGGGAAGGGGGGGGGGGCGAGGGGGGAGGACGGGGGTGGATAGTTATATATTAGATCGGAGAGTTATGTATAATACAGGCAGAGGGAAGAAAAAAACAAACCCCCGAAAAAGAGAAAGAGAAGAGGAAGTAGAGAGAGAGGCAAAGAGTTGAGCTTGCGTGGAAAAGCAAAGCCCCATGGCGTGTGTGTGTGTGTGCGTGTGTGTGTGTGTGTGTGTATACGAGAGAGGGTACTGGAGTACCAGAGTACGAGTTCACAGAGCAGAGGATACATGTACGTACCGGCCGGATGGTGCGGGTGGGTCGCAAACTATTTCCTCATGGTTTTGGCATGTGTGAGTCCATACGTAGACGATTAGAGAGAAACTTGCACACGTTCGCACCTTGCACTACTAAGCAGAGAGCGAGGGCGAGGGTAAGGAGAGACGACGACGAGAAGGGGGAGGGGGGGTAAGGAGAGAGAGAGAGAGAGAGGGGTACGTACCTCATACGTCGACGGGTCATACGAGTGCAGCTGCAACTCTGTGCATCATCATGGAAGAGTACGTACTCATACTCAGACTCCGTATAGAATACGTAGACGTAGGAACGTAGCAGTACCAGGATAGTACGTACCAGCTAGTCCCGACCCTTGGACCCATCCTTTCCCAAAGCGTACTTCATCGCACGCCCCCCCCCCCCCTCTCCGAGAGCACGCACGCGCATGCATACACCCACCACCCACCGGACTTGAGGAGCCAGGCTGTGCCACAACAGCTCTTCACACGCCCTCCGTACCCATGGTACGATCTGTCCCGCACTCTCCTACAAGGACCTCACTTAACCCCCCTCCCCTTCTTCCTCTACCGCCAATCTGGCCAAGGGTCCAGCCCGGTTGTTCAGTGACATGCCGGAGGTGGCTTGAAGGTTTGGTCCGGCTAGGACCAGCGTCCCCTGGCGTCGGCGGCGTCCTCCCAGAACGGCTAACGGGTCCTTTCCCACATCGATCCCACCACGACGCTGGACCCCGGTATCCCCGTACCGGTTAGGTGTTGACTTTGCCTACAGCGAGCAGCGATACCACGAGGGCCACGTAGGCGCGGAGAGATAGAGAGAGAGAGAGCGCGCGAGAGAGCGCGAGAGAGAGAACAAGCGTTGTAAAGAGGACGGGTGAGCAGGGGAGAGAGGAGGAGGGTGCACTCACACACACACACACACTACACTACACTACACTACACCACACACATACGCAGCCGATCTCCGGATATGCTCATTCCCCTGTCGGAGATCGGATATACTCATTCCCCTGTCCAGCCTTGCCCATCAGAACTATCTCACCTGGCTCCGTTACTCCCTCCGGTTCTCCTTCCACCTTCCTACGCATCGGCCTGGCCGCTTGGAGCCAACAGCACAGTACCCATCCGTGACCCCGCCGGCCCGGAGGGCCAGAGGAGGGGGGGGGCGGCGGGACTTGAGTGTGCCGATGCTGTGGCTGTTGGTTGAGAGGGAAGCGAACACGTACGTGAGCAACTCGTATGGGCGGACACCCCGTTCTCTTCAGCTGCCCGTCTATCTGTCTTTTTTTAACCTCTTCGTCCCCATAGCTCAGCTTACGCATGTTTCTCGTGGCGCAAGTGATTTCGTAAAGAATGCCATTTCTCTGTGCCAAGAAGCAATATGCGGTCGGCCATGATCGTAATAATCATGATGATGACGATGATGATAATAATCATAATAATAATGCATTGCTTCCCGTATCCGTGACAGCTGCACGCCTTCCGTCACACGTCCCTGCCCCCGCCGCCGCCATCCAGTCTGCCTATGCTAGTCATATGACATCGATTAGTTTGTCTCTGTCTCTTATCTCCCTCTGCGTATAGCGTCTGCGTATAGCGTGTTGCGCCTGCATTCGGAGTATTAGACCTTCGTTCCAGCATACGGAGGATTCGAAGGAAGTAGACAGAGGGCACGCAGTAACAGCCAGGTGTCGTTGCATGTGCCATTGCATCGCATCACAAACTACGGCATACGGATGATACATTATGCATGCAGACCAACTACCGACTCATACCTTGGGACGTGAGCATCGGCACGAAGGCATCGAGGATTTAAGCACGCCACGGTTCCTCTTCCACGGCAATAAGCTCTACGCCGTGCTTTCCTGCCGCCGGCCGACGACCAAGATGGAAATGCTGCCGCGTGGCTTGAGACGAGAGAGGGGGTGCGTATCTGAGCGGAGGCCAAGGGGGGGGGGGGGGGGGGGGGGCACCCTCCAAGTCAGACAGTGTACCAGCAGGCTGGCGAGCTACGTGCCGTAGTCTTCCCATCAGCGTGTGCCACTCCTATTAGATGGGCTGGAGGTTGATGATTTCTGCTGGGAGAGAAGTGACACATGTCAGATTCCTGGCCACTAAGACTATCAGTTCCCTCCAGTCGGTACAGCAACCCCCCTCGGATCTTGGCGTTCCTTTATTGCATTCTCCCCCGACTTTACGACAGCAGACGTAGAGGGGAGTATATATACCATGGTCGAGAGAGCAGATGCAGATGAGTAGAGAGGAAGGAGGAGGAGGAGGAGAAGAACTAGGTAAGCATAAAACAGACAAGGACGGCAACGACAACGGCTTCGAACCCTTAGACGGATCCTCCGACCATGGTCCTCCTCAAGGCTGCGAAGTGCAGAGGAGAGAAAAGTTAGAGACCCTGGGTCAGGGATGGGGAATCCGGAGAGGGGCCGCGATCGCTCTCCACCTCTCGATACCATATGAGGAGGCCACGCTGGTGGATGTAATTGGAAACAAGGGACAGAAGGCCCCCACGCCCTTGCTGAGAGGAAACATCGGCCAGTGGCCGGTCAGCGAGAGAAGAGAGGG
>NW_023336198.1:267171-283589 GCF_012550715.1 Geosmithia morbida
AGAGAGAGAGAGAGAGAGAGAGAGAATGAGAAAGACGTGGAGAGAAGAAAAAGGCTTAGTCTCTCTGAATTCTATCTCCCCAGTATTGCCCGAAGAGAATATACTACCGCCACCACCATCATGACCGCATCGAACTTCGGTATACCGAAGCCACAGCCTAGACTAAGTCACTACCGGCTTCAGCTGGAGGTTTCGGGATCTTGGCGCTGGGTGCGTTAGAGTTGGAACTTGCATAGTACCTCTCTACGGTCAATAGAGTTGGTCAGCAGAATAAACAAGGGCAAAGAGGGAAGAGAAAAAAAAAAGAAAGGAGAAAAAGAAAATCCCGTTTCGTTTTCTTTCCTTTTTCTGGTTGGGTGAGACCTTGATGTTTCGGTCCCTTGTCTGTTACAGTTTCTAGCCCTGGTTAGTAAGATATTACCAAGAACACATCCACACACACACACACACACACACACACACAGAGAGAGAGAGAGAGAGGGGGGGGGGGGGGGGGGGGAGAGGGAGAGGGAGAGAGCGAAAGTGCGTGTCCGTCTCCCTCTCTCTATCTCTCTCTGTCTGGAAATGTTTATACGGGCGGTGCCACTCCCGAAGCCGCAAGGGTGTGGCTGCGTCATCCCAACATGGGTACGGGGCCGAACAGAATGTACTCGCATACGCGGATGTGTGTGTGAGTGCGAGTGAGTGTGTGTGTGCGTGTGTGTGCGCGCGTGTAAGGGCAAGAGTATTATAGAAGTAAAAGGAACATGGTCAAGATGAGGATCCCGAGCAGTCTCCGGCTCCGATCTGACCGACGACGCGTATTCTCCCGCTGCCATCGACACGGCTCGGCAAGTTCCCTGATGCTGCGTATGTGTATGTGCGTGATCTGTTTGGTCCGGCCGTCTGGGGTAAAGTTGTGTGCATACGATGTGTCGTTTTTCCGTCCGTCCGTCTGTTTCCCTCCATCTCACTCAACCCACGTGGTTTCTCGAGGCGCAGGCCGTCGAGATGAGGTGGCCGGGTATCGGTCACGGCTCCCAGATTCTGCGAGAGGGCCGGGCGGCTCGGGGTGGAGAGGAGGAAGGTCTGCTGACCCTGGGCCAGACTGCGAGTGGAATCATCGATATTGAGATGCTGATACGAGCAAGACATCAGAATGCATGCAGAGTGAAGGGACGGTCTTGTACCTTTTAATGGACAACCTGTCTCACCTGCAGGTAACTGTGGGGGTCGGGAGCTCTTGTGTCATATGAGCTGTCCACGAATGAATACGAAGAGACCGCCTGCACCGTGAGTTAGATGATGCTATCAATATCATGTTATCGCCGTAACGAAGTATGAGTTATCCTCACCTCAGTTGCGAATCACACACGCGACGTCAATGTCTGCTAGTGATGAACGTGGTACGACTATGGATTACCTTGCGACGTAATATGATACTCTCCCATAAGAGGCATGTCTTGTCTCGTCCTCCCCAGTCACACAATCTCCACCTCACCTAGGGAAGAGGAAGGCAAGAATTAAATGTAAAATTAAGATGTATATAAAAAAAAACAGGACCATCTTGAACAGCAGATGATCTTCAGTTGATCCCTGTAGAACAACGATATGTTCCCGACCGGAGAGAGAAGAAATAAAATAATATATAAAATAATATAAAATAATATAAAAAGGGGGGGGGGGGGGGGGGAAGGGAAAAGAAAAGAGGGAAGCAAGCAACGTACGAGGGGAGAGCCCTACGAGAGTCCCACTGATTGCCGCTTGCCGCTCTAGACCTTGCAGTTCATCGGTCCAAGGACTGCTCGAGGGTCTAGGTGCATTTTTTTTATTCTGTCTCTTATTTTGGTGAGCGCTTAGTGGTTCTGATCCTTGTTATTGTTATTGTTGTTGTCGTTGTTGTTGTTGTTGTTTTGGTCTCCCATCTCGTCCTCGTCTTCCCTTCCTCTTCTCGTCGGGTCCCCTTACAGACACCCTCGCCGCGGATTCGTACATGTATCGTATGAGAGATGTCCCAACCGGACCGGCCCAACCACATGTACGCTCGAGCGAGAGAGCGTCTGGAACTGAAGCTCATCTGGGAGTGCTGGTCCAGATTTATCAGCCGGGATGCACGTACAGGTACTGTTTTGCTGTTCGGCAGGGATTGCTCTCGGCCATGCCTCTCCCGCTCCCTCTCTCCCTCTCTCTCTCTCTCTACGACCGATATCTGCATCAGGAAGAGAGAAAGGGGGAGACGAGATGACGGAGAGCACTCACCATGTCGCGATGCATGTAAAACGAACACTGCCGGTATCCTTACACGGCTGCTGGTATCCTCTCTTGCTGCTCACAAGTATTCACCCCTCCCTCCCCACACCGGCGTCTACCTTACCACAAGCGTACTAGCCCTGCTTGCCTCTCCCCTTCCTCAGGACCTAGACACGAAACCTGGATTCAGCTGCGTCCTCTCCGACCTCCTCTCTCCAGCTCTCCCCCACTCTACAATGATGCCGAGCAATCAGCATGGAGCTCAAGAGATCTGGCCTGGCATGGTCTACCGCCGAGTTGGCACGGAGCTAGGGGGGGGGGGGGGGGGGGGGGGGGGGGTGGAGGGGAGCGGACTCCCTCTCTGCGGATCTACGCAAGGTTTCCCCATCACCTCAAGGGGAGACCCTGGTCAGTCTTCTCTGCCTCTCTCTCTCTCTCTCTCCATCTCTCCTTCTTCCTCTCTGTCCCCTCTCTCTTCAGCTCCAGTAGAGGCCGTAAGTCTACGTCTGGTGCTCGGCATCAAACCTTTCCGTTTCCGAGTAGGTCTGCCGTCTACCCCATACGTCGAGGGCAGCGAGTCCGGTATGGTTGAAGTGTATCAGAGATGATGTGCCCTTCTTACTTCCGCATCTCCGATAGTGCTAACCGGGAAGGACGAAGTCTAAACGTGACCTTGCTGTTCTCTCCGCGATGGGTGGAGGTTGTCACCTCCCTAGTGGCGGTGCGAGTCCTGCGTCCCGGCAGCGGCGCTGTAGACACATGTACGCGGTGATGCGTCGTTACGAGTACGTGGTATACGAGTACGTGGTGATGTAAGGAGTCGTACTTTCAAGAGTCGAAATGACATGTTTTACCTGTGCGCTCTCTCGTATTACTTCTCGACAAGTAATACCACTCATTGCTCCTGACCAGCACGTAACTCCCCATCCTCTTCTTCTCTTGAACATATTAATCTTTGATTAGTTTTGCATTGAATCTTTTACATGTTGCCTCGATGGAATTCATTGGTTGACTCGTCGTACTGCCCTACTGCCTAGTCTGCTGCCCCCCTCCCCCCCCCCGTAAGACTAAGATGCTAGCTCTGGATTCTCCGTCTTCACAGCCTCCACCAGCTCATCCATTCCACCCACGGTAGTAGGCCCACTCACTCCATCTGGGGGTAGAGCCCACCTCGGAAGCGGGCTCACGTATGCCCAGGATCCGTGGGCATCCTCGTAACGCAGGCTGTGTAGCCACAGAGACAGCTCGTGCGGACCCGGATCGGAGTAGAGAGGGGTCTGGCAGACGGAGCACAGCTCGCCCGTCATCTTCTCGGCGCGCCTCTTCTCATACTTTTCCACCATCTCGTCGTAGTAGACCACCGCCTGGGCCACCTCCTCCTTTCCCATGCGGGACAGTCGGCTGATGACGTCCTCATCCGTCGTGTGAGTTCCATCCGGATCGTCCTGTCCCAGGTCGAACCCCCAGACGCGCATGTTGGCGTAGATGGGGTCGTTCTGGATGGGGTGGCCCAGGTGTTGCAGGTGCACGCGCAGCTGGTGGGTGCGGCCCGTGACGGGCAGGCACCTCACGATGGAGTAGCCCTTCTTGTTGACCCACGGCGTGCCCCTTCCGTCCGCTCCGCCGCTTCTTCCCCGTCCGTCGTCTGCGGCCGCAGCGGCGACCAGAGTTGAGCTGTCGCCTACGGCCGCCGCACTGTGATTTTCAGATGCCGGGGTGCCGCTGGCTGGCTCCACGGACCCCCCGCCCGGAGGTGGGTAGTACGCGAGTCGTTTGAAGACGGTCCTCGCAGACTTGCCGTTGGCGCGCACACGATTCAGTCCCAGCTTGGGAGATATCGACAGGATCGGCTGGTCGCACACAACCTCGCCCTCGGGGAACTCCCCCACAACACGGGCGATGTACTCCTTGCGGACCGACCTGCCCTTTATCTGGACCCCCAGGGCCTCGGCGGCGGCAATGTTCTTGGCCACGAACATGATTCCGCTCGTCAGCCTGTCCAGCCGGTTGCACGGGTAGGGGAAGAAATCGGGGCCCCTCTCGGCCCTCATGATCTCCGTGATGGAGTTGAAGTTGTACCGCCCCGCAGGGTGCACCGGCACTCCCGCCGGCTTGTCGATGACGATCATGTCGTCGTCTTCGTGGATGACCCCGATGGGCTCCGACGTCACCGGCGGCTCGTGCCGGTGCATCGTGTGCGACACCTTGTCCCCGTTGCGCACCACGTAGTCGGGGCCGACCACCTTGCCGTTGACGAAGATGTCGCCGCGTTCCATGGCGGCCCGGTAGTACTCGAGGGGCCTGTCGCGAAACTCGGACGCGAAGATGTCAATCAACGTCCTACCCCTCCAGCGCTCCTTGCACCACGTGTTGTACGTGAAGTGGTAGGGCTCCACGCGGCGCAGATCCTCGTCAATCACATACGGGCGCGGCCACATGTCTCCTACTGGTGTAATGAGAGCCTCCTGGCTCTGCTTTTCCCTCTGCTCTCTTTGTCTCTGCTCTCTCGGCTTCTTCTGGCCCTTCTTCTCCACGCCGTTGCTCTGGGTGCTATGCTTGCTAGTAGCCGCATCACTGCCAGCGGCCACACCGTCTGCAGGAGCATCCCGGATGGGTGTACCCTGCACCGGTGCGTCCTGGCTGGTGGCAGGTTCATCCTGGCTGGGTGGTGCCGTCGTCACGGCGGCTGCCATCCTGATGGTACCCTTGTGCAGGGGTGATACTGGTATCGGTGCCGATCTGGTGGATGATGCCACCAAGCTTGTCCTCTTGGGGATTTGCCGTACGAGACAGCGTGACAGGGTAGCGCCTATGTTCATGGGCCAGCCATGACAATGAGCCGATGGACGGGGCAAAGGGGGTGAGGGTTGATGTGACAGATGTGCAGTATCAAAAGCGAGTAATAGTAGAGAATGAAAGAAAAGATACTTTGGTCGGATGTATCGCTTTCCTTTCTAGGAAGGATTTTCCTGCTTGAGAAAAAATAAAATGAATAAAGAATAAAAAATAAAAACGGATCAACAGCACATGTATGGGAAAACCTTGGCACCAGAAGAAATAGTCCAGCTGGAGCTTCTCTCAAGTGTCAACTCTGGATCGGGGATGATTCCATGTGCAACGAAATGGAGGGTGGAATTTTCTGATCTGTGGCTTGTGACATTCCTCTCCCCTCGCTGGCGGCAAAATCCGGCAGTAAGATGCGGCAGAAAGAATGTTTTATCGCGTTTATCTGACCGCCTACTGTTTCGGGTAGCCTTCTCGGCTGTCCGTAATGGAGGGGGAAAAAATTCCAAAGTTGAAAAAGTAGAAAAGCTGTACGCCACAATCACATGCGGCTAGTGACACTCTTGCGTCTTTCCAGAATAGCAGCAGGAACGGGACTGTGCTGACCAGGTCGCGCGGGTGGCTAATGCGGGACCGCAACGGGTGGCTAGGGTGGCTAGTGGCGCCACGACCGCGTGGTAAAGCTGAGAATAGTGAGATAGCGTGTGTTGAGAGGAGTGGCAGTGCTGTATGTGGCTTGGCAGTTCGGGGTAATTGGTAATCTGCAATCGGCAATCTGTACAGAGTACGGGGTATTATCATTACTCACCCAAGAGTCAGGTCTCAATGTCCTCATGGGCCATGGCCTGGCTGATGGTGTGGTGGAAGAATATGGTGGAGGGCACGGAGGTGTGGCTGATCGAAGTGGCTGGGATGGGGGTTTGTCTATGCTTAGACCCCCGGAAAACGGCAGGCACGTCCGATGCTAATGAGGAAGACGAACCATCCAGTTGGCTCCTTCCTACTCCACCCAAGCAAGCTCTGGACTTATCGTCATCCTCTCCAACGCACCTTTCTTTTTCTCTCCTACATCTCCGTGCCGCGTCCACCATCAAAAGGATCAAGGTCTTGAGTCCCAAGTCTCCGTTCTCCTGGATATTCGATAACCAGACGCTTCCAGCTCACCGACGACGCCAATCCACATCCAGTCGCTACTACGACGTGCTACTACCCACCATCACTCCGCTACTCCGCTTCCATCCCCCCACTCCATCTACGCCGTCTGTCTTCGCCTTCACTTTTTAGTGTTGTGTTTTTTTTCTCTCTCTCGTCTTCCCCTGACCCAGTGGTTTGTTTTCTCGTCTCCACCTGCATGGATCATGGCTTCTGCTAGCTCCCTTGCCCATCTAAAGAGTCGACGGCGCGAAGACTACCGCTACTTGCTTGACTACCGAACTAGATGGTAAGTTTGGGATCGCTGATTAGTCGTTCTTGAGCATGTGCGCCTCTACTACATGACCACGATGCAGAAAGAAGATGGCGGGCGCATATACATGTACATACAGGATAAGAGAGGCCCCGAGAAAGAGGGTGGTGGGGATGGTGGTGGGCAGCATCTTTGCGGCATCTTTGCAACGCACCCCTCATAATCTACCATCTCCACCAGCTCCCCCTCGGCCAGGACGATCCAGGACGGTTAAACTTAGATTTGTGCAGTTGTTTACTGCAACCCCCCTCCACCTTCTCCGCAGTCACCGCGTGGTCGGCACGTTGACCCATCCTGTCGGGGCGTCGCCAGACACTCGGATTCCCGAGAATAAGCTTGTAACTCTCATCTCTGCCTTGCTATCCCGCTTTAGGGCTTCTCTCTCCATCTCTCCCTCGCGCGCGCCCCCCCCTCCCCTCTATGCCGAACCAAATCACCGTGCTGGTCTATGATTTTGCCTTTGTGCTGCCTACCTGCTAACCTCTCCCGGCCCATCAGGAATGATAACGACATGTATCATCACATGAATAACGCAGTCTACAACTTCCTGTGAGTGGTGTGTTGGCCTATGCCCTCTTTCCCCTCATCTCGCTCTCCCATCCTCGGTCATCTCCAGTGCGCTCTTCGGTCCTGCCCTCTGTTGCATCATCCTGGCCTCCCGTACTATGGGGTGTGCAGGTATTGCACCAGCATGCATGTGAGATCGGATCCCTTGATTCTGGCCTCTCTCCTTTTCTTGAGGGGACATCTCCCCCGGAAGAGGGAAAGCACGAGAGAAGTCTCTGTCCCGATCTCGTCCGTCACCATTGAGTTGCTCACGACTGAAAGTTTTGCATCCGTCATGCCCATTACTATTGATGGATAGGTGATTGACAACGGCAACCTGTGCAGGTTTGATTCCATTGTCAACGCCTATCTCATAGATGAGTGCGGTCTCCACCCGCCCACTTCAGCGGAGCATCCTCTGGTTGCTCATCTACATACCGATTTCTTCTCATCGATCTCCTATCCAGCTGTCGCAGAGCTGGGCCTCCGGGTTAACAAGCTTGGCAGGTCAAGCGTATCCTATGAGATTGGCCTATTTGAGAAGGGCATAGACTCTGTCAGGGCGGTTGGTGAGTTTGTCCACGTCTGGGTCCAGCGTGTCACGGGGAGGCCGGCCCCCACGGGCATGAGCGATGGGCTACGGGAGGGCCTAGAGAAGATCTATGTTGCGACAGACTCTATGACCGGATCCACCGCCGGAAGCAGAAGCAGCATAGGCCACATCAGCGGTGACGGAGGTAGGAAAGGTCGAGATGATAGAAATAGCAAACTATGACCTTGGGTCATATCCCTCTTAGTGGGAATAAGGTCTGCCCGACAACATCTGCCCCTGTTGGCTCACCCACCATCCATCTCCGTCTCATACCATTCATTGTATGCGTTCGGTATCTGTCTGATTACGAATATCATTAGGTCGTATTTTGATTATTATGGCCATCATTTTCTCGCTTTGACCTCCCACGCTTCCTTTGTTTTTACTTTTGGTCCAGGTCCGTCAATTCCATACCCAAGCTTGCATTGTGTTTGCAGCAAAAAAAAAAAAAAAAAAAAAAAAAAAAAAAAAAAAAAAAATACGCTGTAAATAATAATACTGCATATCTGCATTGCGTATTGCAAGTTGGCCTCTTAGATGCTCAGGAGCACATTCCCAGGAGTAGACTGTGCATTATGCATTGCTCTCCTACGCTGTAACGCTTGCATGTCCTGGCTTTGGTGATACCGTTCATTGGCTCCTATCCCTCCGCCACTCTCCCTTTCACTGGAATTGGTATCTCTGCAGCGCGCCGTTCTGTTCTCCACTCTGGAACATCCTTTCGAGAAACTCGAGGTCGCCCAAGGCCTCCTCGACCGACTGGAGTGGGTCTGGCTTGCCGTCGGCGATTGCCCGAGCCCAAGCAGCTACCTCCTCGTTGACATAGGGAGCGCGGGGGAAGTGCCTGACGATCTCGTCCCTGCCGTCGGGCTTGACGGTGACGGTGTCGCCGACGATGGAGATGGAACCCTTTTCGTAGGCAAAATGCCACTCGAACGCACTCATCTTGGATCCCATCGAGTGTTGGTACGTGCCCGTGGCGCCCGAACGTGTTCTGATGATGGCGTTGACGGTGTCTATGGGCAGCAGATACTCGGTGACGCGGTCGGTGATGGCGTGCACCGTGTCGGCCTTGCTGTCGTTTCCGTCCGAGCCGCCGGCGGAGAGGATGAACCTCGTGGCGGCGGCCTGGTGCACGCCGGCGTCGAGCAGGAAGCCACCCTGGTAGTCGGGCTTGCTACGCCACTGTGTGCCGAGGTACTTGTTCTCGAGGCCCATGAGGCTGAAGATGCGCACGCTGAAGTTGGTCACCCTTCCCAGGCCGGCAGCCTGCTCCCTGGCAAAGGCGAAGCTGGGGAAGAAGCGGTAGTTCTCGGCGATGGCCAGCGTCGCCTCGGCCGGGTGCTCCCTGCCGCGGTAGTACTCCATGAGCTTGCGCGCGGCCGCCGTGTCTCCGGCTATGGGCTTCTCGGCCAGCACGTGCTTGCCCGCCGCCAGGGCGGCCTCGATGTGCTCGGGCTGGCTGAGGATGGGGAGTGCGACGATGACGGCCTGGATGTCTGTGCGGAGGAGGAGGTCGTGGTACGTCTTGCCCGAGCCGGCGTCGGAGGCGTAGAGGTCCGGTGGCGTCGTGCCGGTGACGAGAGAGGCGGTGTCGGTGGCTGACTTGAGAGAGCGCGAGTAGATGGCCTTGAGGGATAGGATGTCGGTATTCAGGACGGCGGGCTGTCTCCCTGCTCGCGTCAGATTCTCCGCTGCTACCTGCTTCTGCTTCCTGTGCGCGGTCGGGGACGACGTACCAGGTGTCTCTCCTTGACCCAGATACCGCCTCCGATGATAGCTGTTCCGATGGGCGCCATGTCTGGTCGGGTACGCACCGCACTGAGCGTCTTACCTGAGATGCCGGATTGAGGTATTATGCCGATGGCTGTTGGGAAATGGGCGGCAAGGACCTGGAGACGATATTCCTGTGGCAGCACGTCATGGGTGATGCTCCTTCCCCGCTGCGGGGAAATTTACCCTGTAGCTAGTGGGCGCTCTTCTGCTGTCAAACCCGGCATGATTTTTCGAGGGGGGATAGGCTGGAGTGGGGTGGAATCGAGTATATCGATCAACACATTGATAGACACTCTGGTATCCCCGCATCTTGCGGTGCTGTTGCCGTTCAAGTTGTGGGTGACGTGCTCGCGAACATGAGCCGTTGAGTATTGGATTGGCCTACGAACGGGTGGGGACGACGACGTTGTAAACACGGAGTTGAGTGTAGATCAGCTGGACGACACTTGAATGGGAATACGTATATGTATATACGCCATGAGTATATTATGAGAATCCATTGACAAGCTGTTAGTAATCTAGAGCGTATCAAGAAAGTTCTGAAAGAAGAAGAAAAAAAGGACGGAATTCTACGCAGAGAGAACAGCCGACCAGTCAGTCACCCTTGGTGGCCCGTTCTCTCTCCATGATGTCATGGAGCAGCTGTTCCAGGCCCGAATCTCTGGTATGGAAACCAAACTCGGCTTTCGAATGTCTATCAACATATCTATCCTCTACCTCTAATCCTCTATCCTCCCATCGTACGTTGCATCATCACTCAAGTTGGAGAACATGCCGGCCACTTCGCGACCTAGATCACTAGATCATCGTCAACCACGATGGAAATTTATCTCCTGCGGAATGACCTGCCTGTATGACGCGCATGCACCGACAAATCCAACAACCGCCCCCCCCCCCAAAAAAAAAGAAAAGGTGCGGGACGAAGTCGGACTGGCTGCACGCTGCGCCTACAGCCATGTAGCTTTTTCCGGGCGGTATCTGGAACACTGCGTTGACGAGATCTCCCATGCCACCGGATGGATCGAGATGGGGTATCGGCTTACTGGATGCCGCGGCGAAGGTCATGATATCCTGGAACAACTTGGCCTCCAGCTCGGGATACCTGTCCTCGACGTAACCGGGGGACCGCGTCGGCCTTGGCATCGGAGCGGTACAGCACAGTGAATCCACCGCGACTACAGCGTTCGACACGGCTCAATGTGGACACGAGAAGATCGTTGGGGTCGAATGTCACGACATGGGCCGTCGCTGCGTCGGAAATGTTCCTCTCCTGCTGGTAATGAACGCTGTATGCGTACCGGCGCGGGGAGATACTCTCTGCTCCTGGGCCTTTTCACGGCAGTCCGGACAAGAAAGATGAGAAAGAAAGAGAGAAAAAAAAAAAAAAAAAGAGAGAGAGAGAGAGAGAGAGAGAGAGAGAGAGAGAGAGAGAGAGAGGGTTTCCGGTAGCTGGTTATACTGGAGATGACATTCTTCCCGGAGAATGCGGCCTCTAGGCTGGTGACGTCGTCGAGCTCGGTGACCACGAGGTCGATGCCCAGCATCAGCGAGCTTCCCGGCAGCCGCGGAGGCGAGGCGATGATAGCTGTTATGTAACTGGCAAGAATCCGTATGTGATTGATGACTACATATTATACTATGTAATATGTAGGAAGATCGACATCTGGGCAAGTTCAGGCGACCTGAATAATAACTGGAAAGAGTGGCCGACGATTCTGCTGCCCCTGTCAACCTCGAGTACTCGTTATGCTCATGTTGACGTCAAAAGTTTTCATGTCTCGTACCAATTTAGGACCAAAGACAGATGCAACTGGCTGGCATTTATCGTTGTATCCACTAAACAACATTATCCACCAACCCCCCCCCCCCCCCCCTTTAGGGGTATCAACATAGATTTTTCCCTCTTCTTCTCTTCTTCTTCTTCTTCCGCACAGTCCTGCCACTCCTCTTTCCCCTTGTACGAGGATCCTGAGATACTGCGAAGACAGACCATGCCATCTTCATATTCCGACAGCGAAGAGCAGGGTCGGGACTCAGCTGGCTCCGACCTTTCGTTCCGCACGTGGCCATCGACGTCTCTCAGCCTCAGCCCCGCCGAAGAGGGGGCAGATCCGGCCCCGCTGCAAGTTGATGTTGGTTCTGCCGCCCCAAGTTTAGGTCTACCTGCAAACCTGCTCCTTAATCTTCACACCCCCTCCTTTGTTGGCTGTCGGTCCCGTTCGGCATATACCGTGTGTCACACGGCAGGACGGCACGGGTCGATCTCGAAAATGAGACAATGACGATCGCCTGCCAGGCACAGCTTGCTGACGATTGGGCACGCAGACAGGCCAGGGCGACAACGAGGGAGGCGACAACAACGGCAACGACGACGACGACGACGACGACAACGACGACAACAATAATAATAACACCGGAGGCGATGATGGCGACGTGGAAGAAGAGGATGCCAGCACTAGCGACACCGACTCGGCGTACGGGACAGAGGCCGGCTCGGCCTACACGGGGTCTATGACGTCGTCCGTCTTCCGGTACAAGTACGAGAATGGGCGTCGCTACCACGCCTACCGCGAGGGCAAGTACGTGCTGCCCAACGACGACGCCGAGCAGGAGAGGCTGAACCTGCAGCACCACATCTGGCGTCTGATCCTGCAAGACCGACTGCATACGGCGCCCCTCCCGGACCCCGACGAGAACCCGCAGCTCCGAATCCTCGACCTCGGCACCGGCACCGGCATATGGGCCATCGACATGGCCGACAGGTTCCCGACGGCCCAGGTCTACGGTATCGACCTGTCTCCCATCCAGCCCGACTGGGTCCCCAACAACTGCCGGTTCCACGTCGACGACTTCGAGGACGAGTGGACCTACAGCGACACGGAGAAGTTTGACTACATACACGGGCGTGCCCTGAGCGGCACCTCGGCCGACTGGCCCCGCTTCTACCAGCGCGTCAAGGACAGCCTCAAACCGGGCGGCTGGGTCGAGATGCAGGAGTACGACGCCTGGATCTTCAGCGACGACGACAGCTGCGATAGGGCCCCCTGGACGATGGAGTACGTCCGGAAGCTCGACGGGGCGAGCAGGACGTACGGCAAGCCGATCAATGTGGCCAAACACCACAAGACGTGGATGGTTGAAGCTGGCTTCGAGAATGCCCGTGAGATTGTCTACAGGGTGAGTCGAGTCCTCGAGGGAGACTGGGCGGGAGAGAGCAGGAGAGAGCAGGAGAGGGAGAGAGATGAGAGAGATGAGAGCAANTTGTCTACAGGGTGAGTCGAGTCCTCGAGGGAGACTGGGCGGGAGAGAGCAGGAGAGAGCAGGAGAGGGAGAGAGATGAGAGAGATGAGAGCAAGAAGAAATGAGGGGGGGGGGGGGGATGTAAAGAACCGACTTGGAAAGGATGGTTTGACTGACAGTGCGTGCGTGCGTGCGTGTGTGTCATGAACAGATACCCATCGGTGCTTGGGCAAAGGACCCCTTGTTGAAGGAGATGGGACGCTTCGAGCTCATTCACATGCAGATGTCGGTCGACTCACATACTCCGGCTCTCTTCTCCCGAGTTTACGACTACACACCAGACCAGATCCGTATACTGTCCGAGGGCGTCAAGCGCGAGTTCCGCGACAAGAGCCTGCGGCTCATCAAATCGTACCGGTTCATCACGGGCCGCAATCCGACTGAATGAGACGACGACGGCGACGACGGCGACGACGGCGATGGCGACAAAGAGAAGCAAGAGCCGAGACCAGGATAGGCCCCCCCCCCCTCCAGCTCGCTTCCCTTACCCTCCTCCTCCCCCCTCCCTCCTCCGGGAACACCAATTGCCGACGAGGGAAATGACTTTATTTCCCCAACTTTCTCTCTCCCACGACATTAATGCTACCCACGACCACGAATCGACTTCTCGATCCGACCAACCGCATAATATATGGCTATAATACATATTGAATATACATAATGATCATATAACTAAGCCAGGGTAAACTATATTGACTGGTTGCGACGCTGCAACCTAATGATGCGACGACGTATTACGGGTGGACTGTAGAGCCACATTTTTCTCACCCTCTTCCGACAGTTTTACCGCCGTACGTATCCACGGACGTTAAACCCCTCACCTCGAGGAGGAAGAAGAAGAAAAGAGAAAACACGGAGTGATCGACGGCATGGGGATATCAGCTACACGCTAGCCTTGTCGGTTCCCTTGTGCAGCAGCAAGTAGAGGTAGAGGTAGCCGCGCAGGACCGCCCTCGGCTGTGACGATCTCGTCCTCACCCTGCCCAGAAATAGAGTCGGCGTGCGAGCCGAGAGTGAGGGCTGGTGCATCCCGAGAAGATGGCACACGGGGAGTGTGCCTGATGTGCGTGGAGGATGCCTGCCTGCTATGCTCACCCTAGTCTGCTCTCTCTCTCTTTTTTTTTTCTTTTTTTTTTTTTTACGTCGCAATCACTCCGTCTACTCCGTTCTCATGCTTGCCAGCCTGCAGCCGGCGGATACGGCGTGCTCCGTGTCTATTGAGATGTGACGGACATGTCTTTCTCTGATCGCTTTTTCTCCTGCCAATTCGACCCGCAACGGAGAAGGTCACCTAGGGACGTCCCGTCCCGAGGTCCCACGTATGCTACGACGCGAATGGTGTTATGGAGAATGAGAAGAAGCATGACCATCGACCACTCGTCTGGTCAGCCTGGATACCACGTACGAGTATCCGCAATGTCGCACGACGTCGTAGTATCTTACTCGTCATGGATCAACGGATTCTGCTCACATGTACGTCGCTCAACCTGCATTATGTCCACTAGTGTATGCGCGGAGGGCCCAGTCTCGCGCGTGGTAATTGGCATATATGTAGGTATATATATGTAGACCGCAGCACGAGCAGTACCAGCCGTGACCAGCAGTGATATTGCCATCGTTACTGTCGTCGTTCCCACATGTCAGGCTACCAGTAATAGTAATATAGAACTAGTACTACACTACGAGGTATCCGTACAGGGGGGCTCGGTGATGATCCATCAAGGCTGCGTCTGCGTGAGTCTCGTCGTTGCGGAGCACGACTACTGCAAGTCCTGCGACGAGAACTGGATCACCATCTGTTAGTTTGGAAACCAACTGACCGGCTAGCCGTGGTCTAGACCTTGGGGGGGGGGGGGGGGGGGGGGGGGCGCATTGTCAAAGCAAAGAGTGTACGTGTATCTAGTTCTTCGTACGAGTGAGCTGCTCCGAGTCAGTGGTCAGTGGCCAAGAAGGCCAGAAAGGGAAGAAAGGAAGGGTGATATGGTCTACTCTCGCTCGCTCGGCTACCAAGGTCTCCGTTCAGGTGCATGCGTGGTTTTTCACGTATTCGAAAAGTCACAAGTAATATCGTATGCCTACCACGCACGGCGGCGTATTGGTGACATTCAAAAGCAAGCCACTTGCCGGCCCATGTCCTCGGCAACGCTCCACCGACCAAGACGGTGCAGAAATGCACGGCGGACGTATGGTGCACTCGCAGCCATCTGCTCGTGGGTGAATGCGACGCTGCAGTGTACGAGTCCAGGTTCCTCTATCGGCCAGGTTCAGAACGAGGAGAGGAGGAGGAGGAAGAGAGGAAGGATGGGAGGGAAGAAAGGGCCAGGCGCCGATCACGAATGCACAACGGGTACGGCGACGGGCATGACCGTGGAATGCACGCAACTGAGGGAGTGGAAGAAGAAGAAGAAGAAGAAGAAGGAGAAGTCATAAATGATAGCTGACTGACAGCGCGTCGAGCCCAAAGGAGACACGGGCAGCATACGAAATTCTCTGGCGCGGTAACGAAAGCCGAGGCTTCCCTCTCTCTCTCTCTCTCTCTCTCTCCCTCCCACTGCTCAACTCCTTCACCGACAAATGCCGTTCCACTATCCTCGATATGCAAGGTTCCACTTATCCTATCCGGCCTGCTTGGGTTGCATGAAGCCGTTACTCCAGATCGGGACAGACAGACAGGGGTCTTGATGGCGGCAACCGATACTCTGTGCATGCCATTGGCTTGGAGGGTTCCTCTCCCCCACCCCTCCCCTCGAGGATCAAGCATGACGCTACTGCACAGGGACAATGGTCCTGCTCTTGGGTTGGGGGGTTGTCTCCATGGCTGGTCTCTTACCCCCCCCTCTCCCTTCTCAATGGGACAGCCCGTACGTCTGGGTACTGTTGGCTCCGGAGTCCTTCTTGTCCGCCTGTCTGTCTGCCTGCCGTCGTCGTAGTCATTGCTCTTCTTTCCTTCTCTCTTGAGCGCCAATGCTACTCTGCACGTATGACCGTGCACGGTGAGCACCATTGTTTACGAATGGGAGAGGCTTAATGACATGGCATATGGACACCATACGTTGGCAAGCCGCCAACAGCAAGGTCTGGCTAGCCCTCGTCTCAACCTGTTAGGACCAATTACCGAGAGGCCACCTGCTTGCACGGGCCCCATGCAAGGGCTCAAGGGTTCAGTCAGTTTCACACATGCACACGAGGAGGGAGGCAGCTCATAACAAGGAAATAGGTCCACGTGTGCGTGCGAATCCCAACGGGACGGTCTCCCATGACGTGCTTATACCCCAACAGAGCAATGAATCTGCTCGTAGGAGAGGAGGTGTGTGCGCGCGAGGAGTTACTGTGCGAAGATGTAAAGACAGGGGGAAAAAAAGAGCGTGTTATTGCATTTCATCAAGTCATTTCTAAATGATTCGTGTGAGTAGAATATAGACGAAAGCGAGCGAAACAGCGAAAAACAAGAGAGAAAGAAAATTGCCGGGTATCTCAAAAAAGAGCCAAATGCTAAGACCCTTCCATCCGTCTTTTTTTGTCTTGTCCAGTTTCGTCCTCCAAGTTCAAAACATCATTGTTCGGAAGATGTGGGGGAGGGGGATGGGGGGGGGGATGGGGAAATACACAGAAAACCCAAAGAGAAGAAATTTGTAGATAGTAAGGATCCGTTATATAATGCAGAGGAAGACCGGGGGGTTGGGTTGGGTTGGGTTGGGTTGGGTTGGAAAGAGGAGAACGAGCAGA
>NW_023336198.1:283734-285965 GCF_012550715.1 Geosmithia morbida
GGGGGGGGGGAGAGGGAGAGGAGGGAAGGATATGACTAGAGATGCAATGGACAATGAATAAATAAGATAAGATGTAAAGGGGATTTTGTCTCAGAAAGGAAAGGAAGGCGAGTGAGTTGACGGGTCGGATGAGAGTGAGAGGGAGGCGTGTGCGTGCGCGTGCTTAGACGTTGGAGTTGGAGTCAGACCGAGTGGAAGACGTAGTCCTACTATCATGATCCCGAAGAATCTTGGCATCTTCCAGGGCTTCCTTCTTGGCAAACTCGTCAAGAAGCTTGTGGGCCGTCTCCAGGGGGAGTTCAGTAATCATGCCTTTGAGATGCTGTGGGCGGGTTTTCCCAAAAAAAAAAAAAAAAAAAGAGTTAGCAAGCTAGAATACGATGCAGTGAAAATATCAAGACGGAGACACACACCCACCCGGACGGGTAGGGCGAGATGAGACGTGCGAGATGCAGGGACTCGGGGTGATGACGACGGAGACATACCGCAGGCCAGACGTTGGAATCGTTGTTCTTGAACTCCTCCATCATGCGGTTGAGACGGAGGATCTGCTTCCACGGGACGATGATGTCCCCGATGAGGAAGCAGGGGAAGCGAGCCATGGAGATCTCCTCGAGGATCCAGCGGCGCTGGAAGTACTGGCGGCTCATGAAATCATGGCAGCCGGCCCAGTGGGGGAGGGTGAAGGGGGACTCCCCCTTGGGGCCCACGGCCCAGAGATAGGTGATTGTGGACGCCCACCTGTGGGTGGGAGCGTAGTCGTCCGGGTTCTTCTCTCGGTCTCCCGGGTCTCCCCAGCGGGCCGGCATGGCGTCCTCGATGTCCGACAGGCACGACATGGCGGCGTCGGTGGTCTCGGCCTTGACGCCCAGCCAGCCGACGACGAGCTCGGCCGACCGATAGATGGCCCTCATCTCCACCAGCTGACGGGACTTCTCGCCCTCGTCGCCCTGGTTGACGCAGATGATGTCGAGCCAGACGCGGAGCATGCGAGGCTTGTCAGGGTCGTAGTACGTCTTGCTGTCCTTGCTGGACGACATGCCCAGCAGCTGCCGGAGCCACCGGGGCGCGCCGTGAGGCTTGCGGGCCGGCTTCCTCTGGTACCGCAGCGAGATGGTCGGGTAGAAGACGGCACGGACGTGCTTCAGTCCCTGCACCAGGTGGGAGGGCAGCTCGACCGGCCGCCCTCCCACGTACACCCTGTCGGTCTCGTTGGCATCCCCGTACAGGGACGACAGCGCGATGAAGTCGGGCTTGTCCGTCAGACGCACCGTCACGAGCCGAGCCTCGACATCGTCATTGATACCGCGAGCCGGGTGGAGCTCTAGCAACCGAATCTCTTGCTTGCTCGGGTCCAGGCGACGGTACGGCATACTCATAATCTGTTCGTCTTCTTCTTCTTCAGCCCGTACTTTTCTTTTTTTGTGTATACTCCGTATACTCTCAGCCTGTATACTCTACGAGTCCGTTGGACCCCTTCCTTTCTGGTATGTGTGTGTGTGTGTGTGTGTGTGTGTGTGTGTGTATGTGTGTGCGTGCGTGTGTGTGTATGTGTGTGCGTGTGCGTGTGCGTGTTGGGCTTTTGCGCACACACCCCCCTTGTTTCACGGTTGTTTGTCACGGCTTGTGTATGACCCCAAAGTCTCCGTAATAATAATAATAATCGTGCCCTTGTTCTGTTGCCGTCGTCTTCCCTCTCTCTCTCTCTCTCTCTCTTCTTCTTTTGTCTGTCTCGCTCCTTTCTCCTCTCAGAGTACTTTTTCCGTGCTTCCAACGTTGTCTGGTTTGTGATTTTCTCGGAAGAACCCACTTGAATTAGGTGGTAACGGTGGCCACCTGGGTCCCAAGATATGCACGTTGGCTATGCTGTCGATGGGCCAGTGTAACTGCAGCAGGGGTCGGGGAAGTAAGATGGTCGTCTCAGATGATTTATCTGTCTTTGGCTGCAAGCCGTCGACGGATTCGAACGAGAGTCGCTTGTTGGCTGTTGGCTGTTGGTCGGAAGCGGCTCATGAGCTGCAGGTGAAAGGAATGGAGGTACGGAATTGAGAAGACTTTAATCGATTTTCCCCAATCTCTTCTTCCCCTTCTAGCCAAAACCGACGGGAGGCGTCAAGGTTGAGGAGGACAAGGGAAGGGACGGGAAAGACGTGGAGAGGATTTGATGCTGGCCGTATATATCAGTCGGGGGAGGGGGGGGGGGGGGGGGGGGGGGGGGGGGGGGGGAGGAG
>NW_023336198.1:285985-289503 GCF_012550715.1 Geosmithia morbida
GGGGGGGGGGAGGAGGAGGAGGGATGGGACTGAGATGAGTTGTCATAATCTAAAAAGTCTTCTTCTTTCCCAAGTACCCGACTCCATAACTATATGTACTCGTAGTAACT
This sequence comes from Geosmithia morbida, assembly GCF_012550715.1. Classification (NCBI taxonomy): domain Eukaryota; kingdom Fungi; phylum Ascomycota; class Sordariomycetes; order Hypocreales; family Bionectriaceae; genus Geosmithia; species Geosmithia morbida. Next base: position 286,096 of record NW_023336198.1, read on the forward strand.
GATATTACTAGTAGAAGTAGTACCGCGAGTACAGATTACATGCACCTTTGACGTTACAGGCTATAGCATATCAATACCACTACGAGTACTCATTCGTACGGAGTAGCTGCAAGAAGTAGCATCTACCACGTTACCAGGACTCAAGTACGACTAGTGATGCTCTACGTAGGCCCGAGCCCGCGCTAGTCTCCGCTTGCGGCCGCTACAATCTGTCTGCTTCTCTGGATCTCCCCCCCCCCCCTTCGCACGGCATTGTCTTCTTCTCTACGGAGTACGGAGTACGGAGTACGTATTGTGGGAGGCATAGGTCAGGCTACAGGGCCAAAGCAGCAAGGGAGGGTGAGGGGAGAGGGAGAGGCATTGACTGGGAGGGGTCAGTGCACCCTCGTATGAGGTCGGTCGGTAGGGATGAAGGATGGGGAAAGTATGACGAGATGGTCATGGCGGTCCCCCCCCCGCCCAAGAGGAAGGAAGAAAAAGAAATGAAGGGAAGCAAGGAAGAAGGAAGGGAGAAGAAGAAGGAGAAGAAGAAGAAAAGAGGTCAACCCCCATTTCGTCGAGCCTTGCACACAATCACACAATCAGCATATACGAGCTCCGTAATGTCAATCATATCATGGCAGCAGTATCGATGATGATAACTCCCTCTGCCTCTCCGTTCGAAGAAGCCCGGACCTCTTGTCAAGACGTCCTCCGGGAGCACCTGTATTGGATTCAGCAAGGGTATGCATGCATCCGCTAGCCTCTCCCGGCACAGCTTCGACCTGGCTCCTGCGACTGCCAAATCATCATCCCTTCGGCAGACGGGAGAGTTGAGAGTGTACGAGGGTACGGGTAGAGACTCAGCAGAGCAGCAATCATCTACCCGTACCTGTACGACTATGGTATTGCCAGAGCTCTACCCGCAATACTCCACATCCACGCTTGCTACCATCACTACATCCACAATGTACTACTCGTACTACGGAGTAGAGTTGAGGGGCCAAGATCAGAGGGAGGTTGGGTTTGTGCGGGACCCTCCTGATTAGTCCTGCTCGTGCCCGTGTACATACATGTACGGTCTCTCCGTGTGGAGTCTTCTCCTGCTCTCGATTCCGAAAGTCCAAAGGCCTGTCTCGGTCGTCATTTCATCGTCCACCACGCCTGTTCCGCATTTGGCCGCCACATCCCGTCTGGCACCGCAAGGAGAGAAGGGAAGAAGAGAGAGAGAAAGAGGTGATGGGGAAGATGGGGATGGGGAAGCAGGAGAGGGCCAGACTGAGACGGAGAAGGGAGAGGAAACGAAATCTGCCCGTTCCTGACCAGTCGGTAGTCTCGACCGAGTGCCCGAGACCAGAGAGGTTTGTGCTGTGTATGATGCGTAGGTAGAGAGTCGAGGCATGGCAAAGATAACGAGACAGGAGGAGGAGAAGAAGGATGATGGACAGGCTCGAAAACGACCATGGTGCAAGAAACATGATGTGAGCCCCGCAGACCATGATGCATGCGATTCCTGGGCCTTTTGGCGCTGCTGCTCTCTTGAGAGCTTTCTCTCTCTCTCTCTCTCTCTCTCTCTCTCTCTCTCTCTTGCTTGGAAACCGAGGCTAGCCAAACAAGGTGCATGTAACGGAGTATCCCTTGTCCCTCTGGGCCTGGAAGTGTGGAAGTTGAAACACATTCCCGTCTGTTTATGTTATGGAGCACAGAAATAAGGATTGATTTGCTTTTTTTTATCATTTTGTTTTATTCTGGTTTGTATTATTATTATTATTATTATTACTATTACTATTATTATTATTACTATTATTACTATTATTATTATTATCATCATGTATCTTGTTTTTCCTTTCCTCCTCTTTCTTCCTCACCTTCTTCCCCCTTCATTTCGTCTCCACGGAGGTTTACGGGACGGTCATTCGGAGGAAGTTGTACTATACGCAAGTTTGACAGCTCGGCCCTCTTTATGCATTTCGCAAATCATCTGAGGGGCTCGTAGCTTGGTAGAGCTGAGATTATCGCTAGTATCATCATCTTCTCCATAGCCGGAGCGGAGACCAGCGAACCTACCACGAGTAATCTATCTGTAAACATACGAGTTACGGAGTGTCATCATCATCATACACGCCTATAGACTACGAGCACGATGCTCCTCGATGCTCGCACGACGTTCCATCAAAGCGATTTTGCCTTTGCGGGGTACAGAGCGCGTCCAGAGACGCGTGACTCTCTATATCTGTGCAGTCATCAATGCTCCGTCTCGATAACTCTCTCAGCTCTCTCACGGGTTGATGCTCCCCCTTCAGCCGCCGAAGGCTGATGCATACAGATGCGGTAATAGTCGAACATGCATGTGCATGTATGTGTATATATATATACATGTATCCGGTCTTGGCCTGGTAGGCAACGTCGTATCATGGCATGACAGCAACGGGAACGACGTACGATTCCTCCGTGTATCACCGAGCGGGAATTTCGACGTGATGATCATATATTATACGTACTCCTATACATTGGCGATACAAGGTAAAACAAATGGCGTGCTTCTAGTAACTGACCACCCGGGGATGGGAGTCAACCATCATGACACGCATGATTCTGATTCTGTAGTAGTCGACAATTGCCGCTGCATATGAGCAATGCGACGTGGCGATACTGGCTCCCGCGTAGGAGATACATGTACGGGCTGCGTGGAACAGATCCATGGGGTGGGCAAGCAGGGCTGGGGCTCTCTCTCTCCGTCTCTCCCCCCCCGTCTCTCTCTCTCTCCCAATCTCACTTCCTTTATCTATTACTCTATTACAGCCCATACGGCATGCGCGGGTAATACGTCGTCGTCGTCGTCGTCGTCGTCGTCGTCGTCGTCGTCGTAGTAGTAGTAGTAGTACTTATCATGATGTTCTCGGTGCATAGAAGAGACAGAGAGAGACGGAGAGAGAGAGAGAGAGATACTAAGCATAACAAATCATACTCGGTATCAATACGAGTACGTGGCAACTGTGGCTGCTGATAGTACAACTTGCTTGTGTGCCCAGTTTTTCCACCACTTTTTTTTTCTGTCTTCTATCACCGTACCGTACAAGAAGAAGACTGACTATCGTTACTAGGTACATGGCCAGGATTGATTTGCGGAATTGGCCGTAGGAGTCCAATGGACTTTCTTGGCAGCCAGATAAAGAAAAAAAAGGCTCCAAAAATGTAAATATACTCCCATACATGTATAGAGTAGAACAATTGGCGGTTGCACAAGTATGGCGTAGATGTAACGAACGACCTTGCATTCTCTTCCCCATCACTCCATAGACACCTTGTTGTACTATGAGTACACGTACTATCATACTCAACGCACACGTACATATACACATATACACATATACACATATACACACTCTCATACGCACACACTCATACACGCCCACACATCATACACAC
>NW_023336198.1:290393-408331 GCF_012550715.1 Geosmithia morbida
AGTTTCCGTAATCCACACATGCAGAAGACGGCATGTCGAAAGAAGGCAGGGTCCCCAGTCTCCGGGACCAAGATACTGCAGCCATAACGGCAAGGTCCCACTATCCACAATGTAAACGCCGGATGGTGACTCGCTGCAGCGGCCCAGCAAACCGGTTCAGGGAAGACGCTACGCGTCACGGATGCATCACTCGATACACCCTGACCCTCGCGCGACGCAGGCGAGGACTTGGCCGGCCCTTCCCTTTCAGCAGACTCCCTCTCTATCCCACGCACTCTCCACGTCGCTCCTGTCTAGCGCCTACGGCCTAGACGGGGACATGGAGGTAGCCGGCAACTGGAGGGGCATACAGGTACCGACGGTTACATACAGCTATGGGTATGGGTATCGGGTGAGAAAAGAGTGAGGGCAAGAAGAGAAAAGAAGGATAATACCGGATCTCCGGAAAACCCCCATAACGAGTTATCATGACCGAGGGATCTGACGATTTTCTTGAAGAAGACCTAGCCATCTCCCCCCCCCCCCCCCCCCCCCCCCCCCCCCCGCAGGCATCTCTGTCCTTGGCTCGCATTCTCCATTTTTGAATAATTGTATGCTTACAAAAATATCTTTAGTCTTGTCAACATCCTCAAGGGCGCCAACCAGCCTGTTCCCGACGAACTCCTCAAGTTTGGCACCACGGTCAAGAAGAAGGCGCATGACATGTACGGAGCCTTTTTCAAGGACGTTGATATGTCGCAAAAGGCCACCAAGATTACCTTCGACTAAGTTGGGAAGCCTCTGCTCCGTGTGTGTGTTTCATTGTCTTTTATATCTTATCCCATATATTATTTCGTTCCTGTTGATGCCAGGCGTTGTATCTATTCGTGCTCTCTACTTTTTGATGGATTTACGGTCGCGTACAGAGTCGAGGCAACTGATGAGAAAGTCTCGTTCGGTAAAGGCACTGGAAAAAGTTGGGCGTCGTTGATTTTATCCGTGTTCGGCCCTATTGTCAGCAATTGTATTTCCGGGTTGTGCCTATATATACATGGTGGATGTGTATGTATAAATTCAATGATTTGCATGATCTCAGACCACGGTGCCACGTACAAGGATAACAACAACGGCAGGGCAAACGAAGACACCCTGACCAATGCCGCAAAAGGTTGTTGCTCAGCGCCGTCGGCAATGTCGAGCCAATGCATCACGGCGGCCGTGGCGGCTGCGAGAAGCATGGCGCTGCGCGGGAACAATGCGCCAAACCCAGCGTCGGTGCCGCGGGACTTGAAGAAGCGGGAGATGGACACGGCGCACCACAGTATACGACAGAGCATGTTGATCGAGTTGGCAATGACGAGGCCATTGGCGCCCAGGGGGAGCACACGCATGAAGAGATAGGCTGAGGCGGCAAAGGCGACGGAGAAGACGCCCATCCAACCTGACTGGCGGTGCACCTCGGCCTCGGTGGCCACAGACGCAATGAACGACTCGGCAATGCCATTGAGGGCCAGGAACGGGATATAGAAGCAGTACACGGCCAGGACGTCGCCTGCCCCGGAGTTGACCCACCGTCTCCCGGCTACAATGGCCAGCAGCGGACGGGCGGCAAATGGGCCGAGGCTTACAACGGCTGTCGAGAGTAGTATATACAGCCTGACGAGAGTATAGAGACTCTTCTTGGCCTCGAGCACGGCAGGGCACGGCTTGCTAGGCTTGTTTGTAGGCTGCGTGGACAGCAGTCTAGAGAAGTAGCTACGGCTGCTCTCCTCGACGGGCTGGAAGAGCAGACGGGCGATCAGCCCGCCGTAGTTGTTGGCGAGCGCATACGCCCCCTGGACCTGGGGTGTCAACAGGAGCGAGATCAGGAACGTGTCCCCTTGGGTGAGGAGGTGCTTGACGACGCTCTGGGCCATCATACTCCCCGCGAGCCGGACGGTCGGACGGTACAAGTAGCTGCCGTCGGCAAGTGCGGGCCGCGGGAGGAGGGAGAATCCCGTGGCTGAGGCCTCTTTCTGACCCGAAACGGCGTACACCATCAGCAGGACAAGGCCGTAGCTCAGCTGGCCCAGAGCAAAGGGCAGGACACCCAAGTCGCGGGAAGATCCCCACACGGCTGATCCCAGGACGACGGCGCACCGGAAGAAAGTGGCTGTTGACTCGGCGGCCGCACGCGTACCAAACTGCATACGTGTCTGGAGCAGGACAAAGCATGGCTCGGACAGGAGCTCCACCATGGCTGCCACGCCGTACAGCCTCAGTGACAGGGCCAGGTACGGCTCAGCCAGGGATGCCTCGCTGGCATAAGAGAGGTACAGCCATCCCAGTGCCACGCTGACGACGGATCCTAGCCCAACGGCAATATATCCGAGGTTGACGATGGCCTGGCTCTCCCTGGCGGCAGCAGAAGTCGTCTTGTTGGGGGTCGGCGACTCACTGCTTGTCGGTGCTGTTGCAGGACCCTGGCGCTGAATGGCCACGCGTAGACTCTCCCGAGCAAAGAAGAGGACAGACAGGTAGTATACTTCTAGCTGCGTCGACAGACCGAGAAGAGGGGCTGTGAGGAAGCGGAGGAGGATCTGGTTCGCGGCGAAGGTGACGAGGCGGGATATGAGCTGGAGGCTGATGAGCATGGAGGCACCTCTAACGGCGGAAGAGCTAGTGGCGGGTGAGGAGTCTGTGGGTTCCGTCCCCGCCACTCTGACGGCAGGATCCCCCTTGTAGGCCGATCTAGGCATGGCGGCGCCTGAGGGGTAGAAGCAGAGGAGAAAGTGGTGATGTGAGAGAGGGGGGAGATGTTTGTATCGACGTGTTATTCAAGTGAGGCCGGTGGTGAGAAGAACTCCACTGTATTTGCGGTAGTCATAGCGGTGTCACCCACTACAAGTTAGGAGGCTCAGGGGTCTCCCTAAAAGATATTCACATCGATACAGGACAGCCACAGTGGTGCTTTAGTGGACGCCCTAGCAATCATGGCACAGAAGCATCTGCACAGAATAGCACGCTGAAGTATTGCGGCTGAAGTATTGCGCAACAATCAAGAATACAATACACATTTTTTCCATTATGGCTACTTGAAATGAACCAACGTCCTTAATAGAATAAACAACAAACCAGCCAAGAATTTCCATTTACTTCAAGTTCCATACGGTAACCCTCACGCGGATGTAAATCTGATTTCAGAACACAGGGTAAGTGCGGAGAAACTAGTGCCCGCCCCTCCGACAAGCTCTTTCCCCCCCACTATCAGAGAAAAAAAGCTCCTCATAACTTTTTTTTTTTTTCGCTTTCCTTTTCCTTTCTTTCTTCTTCTTCAAGTCATCGCCCTCTTGAACGCTGCGTTTCCATGCTACAAACAGAAGAGAGGGGAACTCATTCAGATTTCCTTCCTCTCTTCACTTCTTATCTTGCATGTGGGAAATTCGGAGAATGCTTCAAACTGTTCGTCCTTTTGGGCTGAACAACCCTCCCTCTCGTCCACCAATTTGGTTGGACGATGCATAGGTCTGCCAGCGATGGCCTGGCGTCACTCGACGTCTGCATTGGACATCAGAAATCTCGGAGCCCCAGCTCTTTTCTTCCAACCTCTGTTTTCGGTACCCTTGGGGGCCGGAGCTTTGGGAAGGAGAAGGAGTTTCTTGGGTACCTCCATGGAAAGTCTGTGCGAAGCTTGTTGAGTCAACTTGAGTGCGATACGCGGCGTGCCGCCTCTGAGGGCTCTCTTCCTCTTCTCGGGGAGCAGGGTCTGAAGGACGGCATAACTCAATTCCGATCATTCTCTAGAGGGCGATGGCTTCACCTTTTTCTCTCCCGAGGTTAGTCTTACCCAATTCCTCGACTGCACCCAGAACAAAGAATACTACTAATGTCTGTCTTCGGTACCGTTGCATACCATGACTCACGACCCGAACGACCTACCATGCTCGACTGTCCATGCTCCACACCCGACGCGTGCTGCTATCTAGGATGTATACCGCCAAACTTACACACCCGTGGCATTCAACGTAAAAGGACAACTCGTAATCATCGCTGCTCGTCTGCAATTCGTATCCAACACCCTGCGGAACAAACGACATCTGGGTGGGGTACCGTGAATCTGTAATACGGTGCTGTATTTCCATATCAAAGCTATTTGAGAAGACAAATGATACCATACGCGAAGAAAAGGACAAAACGCCATTTCGTAAACTATTACTCCTTGCCCACATATCAAGCCGGTATCCCAACCGCCATGACGTCGGGATTCTCCTCTAGCTGTGACCTCGTTGGCATAGTACCGGTCCTCATGAGGTCTGCACTCTGCATAACAAGGGGATCACGACCCATGCTAGCGACAGCCACGGCCGTCTCCCCCTGTGTATAGTAAGCGACAAAGCTTGCCTCAGCGGGATTCCCGTCGACAATGACATGGTCATAGCCGCCGGCCGTGTTACCACAGTAGCGCATCTGAGCACCGAGGGCGGACCAGAATACGGGGATGAACTGCGGCGACGGCGTGAGGGACGCGTTGACGATGTGTGCGGCCACGGCCCTCCCCGAATTCTGCGCCACGCTCCAATGCTCGATCCTGGTGTCCTTGCCCTCTCCACCGGGACCGTGGTAGGGGAAGGTGCTGATGTCGCCAATGGCGTAGACGTCCTTGACGCCGACGACGGAAAACGTCTCGTCCGTCTTGAGGGACCCATCGGGCTCGAGACGGAGGACCTTGTTGTCGCGGAGGAACTCGGTGGCAGGGGAGACACCCACGCCTAGGATGACCAGGTCGGCCTCCAGCCTTGTGCCGTCCTGCAGGACCACGGCGCCCACCTTGGACTGGTCGGACCCGAGAGGCTCGGCCTTGTCCACGCCAGCGCCGAGGTAGAACTTGATGCCCTTGCCCTCGACGACCTTTTGGATCCCAGCGCCGACTTGCTCACCCAGCACAGGTGCCAGGGGGACCTTTTCCATACCCACAACGGACACCGAGTTGTCACTGCTCAGGGCCAGAGCAACCTCGAGCCCTATGAACGACGATCCGATTACGACGACCTTCTTGCCCTTTTCGCCGACGGCCTCGACAATCTTCTTGGCGTCGTGGACGCTGCGCAGGGTGAAGATGTTGTCCAGGACCGTGAAGCCCTGCAGCGGCAGCTTCCGGGGCACACCGCCGGTCGCGAGGACAAGCTTGGTGTAGGAAATCTTGTCGCCTGCCTTGGTGGTGACGTTCCTCTCCGACACGTCAACCCCGACGACCTCGCCGTCCACCCAATCCACGGAACCGGATTCAAACCAGGCCTTGTCCCGCAGGGCTAGTTTGGCGGGGTCGGCGATGAGCGCCTTGCTCACTTTGGGCCGGTCAACGGGCAGGTAACCCTCGTTGGTGATCACCGTCAGTCCACCGGCGTACCCCTTCTCTCGGAGACCCTCCACCAGGCCGATGGCACCAGACCCGCCGCCAACGACGACCACGTGGCCCTCCCCGGTGCCGGAGCCGGCGCACTTGAAGTTGGGCGTCCGACGAGCCGATTTGATGGCTGACTCTTCGCCGGTGATGTACACGGCGCCGTCGCGCTCGGTGGTCTTGAAGACGGGAAGGGAGTTGAGGGCTGGGGCATCTTCTATATCGCCCGTCTTGGCGTTGAAGCAGGCTATTGTTGGTGCAGTCAGAATCTGCAACGGGTACGCAGGAGGTAGAGACACAGGGGAACACAGAGGGGGGGGAGGGGGGGGGGATAGCGAAACACACCTCCATGCCACGGACAGGTCAGACGGCCAGACTTGGTCAGAACACCTTTGGCCAGGGGACCGCCGTAATGCGTGCACTTTGAGCCGAGAGCCTGGATGGTGCCAGCAGCGTTGACGAGGAGGACTCTACCCCCCTCTATGCCCTCGACCTCGACCTCTTGCTTGGCACTGGGGGCCAGACCCTCCAGGGACGTGATGTTCTTGAGCTTGTACTCTTGAGGAGCCATGGTGCGTATGCTATTTGAGAAGGGCCGTCGTGAATGATAACGGCTTGGGAAGGATGATGATTCGAGTGGTGTTAACGACCTCTTGGGACGGAGAATGAAGCGGTGATATCGTACGAGTGGCATGGGGTAAGAGGAGGGGGGTGGGAGGGGAGAGGAGAGGGTGATGGGTACAAAGGCTTTAATAGAGCATGCAGGTCGTAGCTACGGGGTAAGAGAGAGAGAGAGAGATAGTGAGAGAGAGAGATAGAGAGAGAGAGACTACTATACGAAGATGGCACGCAATGTATACAGTTATGGTATATCTACCCACGTTCATAAGCCTGTGGTAAACTTGTAAGACGTAGAGGTTGCATAGATGCGGAGGGGCCATGACGATAATGACAATAGCTGAGACATTATTGGTTCGCTAGGGGGGGGGGGGAGCGATGGTACGGGCGGCGCTGGTTGAGACCATGACGACATGGCAAGGACCAGCCAGTTTCTGGGACGGAAGAAGTAGAGGATGACGATGTAGAAGTAAACGGCGATTATTAAGGGAGTGTGTGTGTTGCTGGACTACCAGTGCTAGCCAGTATAGGCGAACTGTATTACGTCGTAGCTGCCGGGTCAGAGCCACGTCTGTTACGGCCGTCAGTGTCATTTCTAGAATGGTATCAGTACTTCGTAATAGCAGCTGTCACACATGCACTTTTCCTAGGTTGTCGGTCGAAAGTAGAGATATTCTTACTAGATCTTATATGAACGTTGTCGAAGCCGATATAGGCGAAACCACGAGGAAGAGATCATAGCAGGCAATCGATGAAGGCAAATAAAACAGTCATGCGTATGGATATCAAAACGGGTAGACACTACATAACACAGTCAATCCGCTTAGATGTGGGTTATGTGCTATTCGGTGTCAAAAGTTCTTGACTCTTCATTATGAGTATTCCTGCCGAACTTGGCACATCCATGGTCGAGCCCAGCTTACCTAAGTCACGTGAGTATAAAAAAATCAAGTATCCTAGGACCTGCTTACCAAACCTGTGCATCATCCTCAGGCTTATTTTGCTCTTCTCTACCCGTACACCTGATAATACCTCGTTTTATTGTATGCGAAAGACGGTGTATCGTCAAAGTGATTTGTGGGTTTGCCAGGATGGCATGCATCGATATTCTGCAATACTGATCAGTGATGTTGAACCCCGATGCGTTGGACCTGCCAGGGCCTGTCGTTAGCCGTCTGTCAGCGGGGCTAAGGGACGATGATGAATGGCTATTCCGACCCGTGCCACCTCTGCCAACCGCTGCAGCTGTTCATTATTATCACGAGTGGACGTGGGTATCTTCAATTACGAATACGCACACCTACGCACGCCTACGCACGCCGAGTATCATGTATAAAAACTGTCGGGACCTTTGAGGGGATGGGGGAGGGGTTGGCGAGCGAGGCAAAATGGTCCACTACTATCTGTACTCCGTTTACTCCGTACATATGAGCCCTGCTCTTTCTGTCCAATGACCGTACTGCATGTGCAAGTTGGCAGAGCTGTCGTGGCCAGATTGGATTGCACCAGTTCCAATGTCAGAAAAGCACATGTCAGAATGGCCGGGATTGCATGAGCTTATGTGGAGACATGAGCGGGCTTGTGCAGGCGTGTCTGCCCAGGGAACTCTGCAAAGGGTGCCTGAAATCACCACGTCTGCAGATGAATGACTTTATAAACAGGGCCAGCTCACCTTTTTTTTTCTTCTTCCACTTCAAGGCTTTCTCGTCGCTATCCTTCTTGCCCTTCCACAGTCTTTTGCTGCTACATACTGCTGCCGCTTCTGCTGCTGGTGTTTAGGTGGTGATCGAGTGGTGTCAAAGCCACAGACACCCAACACACCAGCCGCGCACACATCAGCCACAACCTTGCTCGTTGTGGCTTTGCCTCTTGCTCGGCTGTGCCTGGGAACTGACCTTTTTAGTGGGGCGGGGCGGGGCAGCTCCCTCCCCATACGTCAGAATTCATCGTCCAGGGCAATCACGCGCGGTGCCTCGCGCTTTCCCACCGCGTCCAAATGTGTAATCTCATTTAGGCCAGTCGCTCGGAGTTGGCCCTTTGATTTTCGAGACTGACTCTCTTGTCTCTTTTTGTCTGCCGGGCCTCTAGCAAATCCCCAAGAAAAAAATCCCCGACTCTATCACCTCTCCCCTCCTTTCTGCTGGAGAATCATCATTCCATTTCTCTCCTATTTCTTGTCTCGGCGCCCAAAGACAAACACCTCTTCTCCCGTCTTTCCTAGGTACCCGCTCTCCAAGTCTCAGCTAGTACTACGGCCGTACACTACTGCTGCTTCTCTTCCCCTCCTTAGGGGAAGCAGCCTCTATCTCTCTGCCCTCCTGGCCCCGCGCCCTTGTCTCAGAAAAAGATCATGTTTGGCGTCACTGCGCTCTGCTACGCTAGCCGTTCATGACGACCCGTCTAGTCAGATGCGGTAACAACAACTCCCCAAACCAGCGAGATCAGCGAAATTCGAGCATCTTCTACCACACACACACACCCCCCCCCCCCCCTCCGAGTCGATCTGAGACCGCCTTCTCGGCGGCTCTCTCCTACCAAGAGACACCATGGGTCCTCGCCCCCTCATCATGGCCCCCCCGATGGCCTTGGACGTCAACTTTGACAGGCGATCTGGCTCCCCCGAATCCTTTATCAACTGCTGCTGTGGACGCCCCGATTGCCCCTTTCTGAAAAAGAACTGCTCGGTGCTCGAATCTGTCGAGAAGGATGTTCATACAGCCGCGCAGCTGGGTCAGGTACGACGAATCAATTTCCTTAATTTCCGACGAGCCTGCATTCCTGCCGTGTGTTAGTGTCTTTGATGCCTTCTTGCATGTTCTGCTGTCTGTTACGAGTCAATCCCCTATGCTACCCGGGCTCATTTACCAGCTGCGTTCCAGTGGGCGGTGCCCATCCATTCGTGTTGATGATGTTGTCCACTGGCTTGGGATGGCGAGTCTGGCAGAAGGACAGCAAGGGGCAACCCAGTGACAGTTTTTCCTTTTTCCTTCTCGTTGCTTTTTCCATCTTCTCCCTCTGTCCTTGTCGCTTCCCTTTTGTTTTCCGTTTTCCCAACATCCCGCATGTTGCTCCCTCGACCAGTATCTAACTACGAGATGGAGGAGAAATCGATGGATTCCGGGCTGACATTTGCCCTCCAGGCTCTTCTCGCCCGCCATGAGGCTTATATGGCCGATGCCGAGCGGGACAGGTTAGAGTTGACGAGCCGAATCGAGCGGTTGGAGAAGGATAAGCACCAACTTGAGGCTGCCAACGCGACCAAGGTGGAGGAGAACCGTCAGCTCAGCGACCAGCTCGAGATGCTCAACAGCACCGTCAGCGAGTCCGACACCAAGATCCGAAGCCTCGAGGCCAGCTTGCTGTCGTCGCAACAGACTGTCCGTCGTCTCGAAGCCGCCGCGGCCCGTGCCGAGGATGCTGAACGACACCTGTCCCTGCTGGAGGAGGAGCAGATGAAGCTGCACTCGGACCTGCGGCTCTCCAGGGAGGATGCCCGCACACACGCGCAGAGATGCAAGGAAGCACAGAGAGGCATCCTCGATATGCAGGACCAGCTGGAGCGCATGGAGCAGGAGGCTCAACAGGAGCGGAAGCGTCACGCAGAAATCATCAGTCGCATGGAGCGTCAGCGTGATGTGGAGAAGCAGCTCGACACTGCCGCCGGCCGCCTCAAGGGCGCTGCCGCCTCGAAGTCGTTGAGCGTCCGGAAGGATGGCAGCAGTGTCGTCAGCCACTTCGTTCGCGACCTGCTCCAGGACAATGCCAGCCTCCAGCTGGGCATTGCCGAGCTGCGAGAGATGCTCCTCAATTCCAACAGCGAGATCCAGATGCTGCGCGGCCAGCTCATGAACCACCAACCCGCCGGCACCAGCCAAGACGAGCTTGTCCGCACCAACCTCCACGACGATCTCGCTCCCCAGCTTAACAGGGAGACTAAGCTATCCCAGGAGCTCCACGTCCACCACCACTACCACGTCCCTAGACAGGACGCCCGCAAACCTAAGAAGAAGCGCCAGGGCCTGACACCGGGTGGCTTCTACTCACCATCCATATCGTCCGGCACTGCGACACCAGTCCCGTCCCTCACCACTTCTTCCTCTGCACGGTCATTGGACCCCGACGGCGACGGAGACGAGCCCACGACGCCGGCGAACAACAACAGCAAGACGGAAATTACAACCACGCCGACGTGGAGCGGCGACTCAGCGCTGGTGTCGGAATTTACATCGTCTGTCGCCAGTTCGCCGCGGTCCCACAGGGTCAGCTCCATCTTTGACGCCTCGGCTCTGGGTACTACGTCGCCGGCATCGCCGACGACTAGCTACGACCCAATGTCACCCACGTGGCGAGCACACAGTAAGCGCACATCCAACGCCTCACACCAGAGCATACAGACTCTGTCGCATACAGACCTGGCGCCGGACACGGCACTCGACTGGCAGACGCCATCGGCTCAGTGCTGCGACAACATCATTAGGGAGGAAGACGAGGACAATCTGGCGACGGGTGACAGGATGGCAGATATGATGCAACATGAGAGCCCGTCGCGGAGTCGGCTACGTCGCACCGTCTCCCACGGCTCGATCATGTCACTCAAGGGCGGCCTGGACATTCACACGCTCAAATCCCGACCGAGTCAGATGACGCTGCGTCCTATCGGGGGCGTGCAGGCCGTGGTGACGGGAGTCACGGCTCAGCCAACCATGTCTCTCTCTTCTAGCAAGCGGAGCGACGTGGCCTTGCGCGACCAATTCTCGCGAACCCAGACGGCTCGATCAGGTAGCCTCACGCCTTCGGCCGGATCTGCGACGCGGAGTCCATCCCCGTCATCTTCCCAGCGTAGCCTTAAGGGCGGCTTGGGGAAGCTGGTAGGGTGGCGGCCTTGGGCGGGGTCTAATGCCAGCTCGACCAACACGGCGGCGGGGAACAAGGACCTCCTGCAGCTACCATCGTCACAACAGCCCAGCCCTGCGGGCAGTCCGGCCCCATCGATAACGACGACGGCGACAGATACGGTCAGCGCCACCGGCAGCACGACGTCGGCAGCCAAGCCCAAGGATAACAAGGTTGCGAGCCGCACGCCGGGTATCAACCAGCCCGGCTCCATCCCCGGCTTCCAAGAATACTGGGCATCGCAGGCACGCAAGGGCGCACCTGCCAAGGTGAATGCTGAGACGATTGACCACGACGCTCTGGCCGAGGGTCTACGAGGGTGAGAAGCCCGGTACGGCTCGGCAGATTTCTCGCAGATGGATATTTCTGAGGGGGATGGGGAGAGTAGTCGTCGTCAGAGGTTGGGGAGCCGGATACAGAGAGGCTGGACGCGCCCGCTTGCTGATTTCTTTAGCAAGCGGCGTTGATATAGGCTTTCTCTCCCTGTCTCCCTGTCTCTCCATCTTCCTGCTGCACTCCTCCCTACCCCTCCAACTCTCCACCCTCATACCATCGCTACCGTTTCTTTTTCTCGACCTCTTTTCTCCGAGCTGGGTTCTTTCTGGCCCGTATTTTCTTTGTTTTCTCGGGAAATCATCTTGCGGCGCACTCATTTTGCATCTTGTGACTGAAAAAAAAAGTCCAAGTTGAAGGGGGAAAGAGGATAACTGATGACGATACCCTGGCCGGCCCTGGCCCTTCTTTTCGTCCTCTTTCTTCCTTCTGTCTTTCCTTTCTTTTCTTTTGTCCATTATTACCCTTTACCTCTTTTTTTCTTTCTTGTTTTGTATTGACCTCGCTGTTATTGATTGGCCTATAACTTACCACTACTACCTGTAGTTTTGTCTTTCTCTTTCTCTTTTCTTTTCTTTTTTTTTTTTTTTTTTTTGCATTGGCCTGGGATGGGAAACCTACATAGCATGTTTTGTATTAATCGGTGGATACATGACCACCTATAAGTCGAATTCAGAAGATTGATAGTCTTAAATTTTCCTTTTTGCGTCTGTCTATAATACCTTTATCGCAAGATGGCTACTTATTGTAGACGATGCATGCATGACATGCTGATACTTATCATTTACAGAATTGATACGACAGTCTTGATGTATCAATACATATGGGGATGGATAAAGGACAAAATCCCAAAACGTCAAGTCTCTCGATGACTCCATGAGAAGAGAAGAAAACATCAAGGAAGAAGAGTACCAAAAGAAATAAAAAAAGAAAGGATTCAATCGTATTGTTTTTTTATAGGAAAAGCCCAACGCGGGGGTCGAACCCGCAACCTTGAGATGGTGTGGATTCTTCTTGATTCAGCCGTGAAGCGTGAATAAGAGTCTCACGCTCTACCGATTGAGCTAGCCGGGCAGGCTATGTGAATGTTGAAAATTCTGGGAAGTTAGATGGTATATATACTATACCTCTGTCCTGGAAGCGCTGGCTCCTTACTTGCACTATATCGTCTTTGCATGTAATCTGACGTCATCACGAGGTCATACGGAGGTGGGAAAGATATTCTTAAGAGAACTTTTCAAAGCAAAAGATGCTCGTGAGAACTTTTGCAAAACGGAAAGAAAAGAAGAATTATATTGAAGAATCAGAGCTAAGAGAGGAAAAAAGATGCAGTAGGGACAGAGATGGAGAAGGAGGGGAAGAAATGGAAGAAGTGCAGGGGAAAAAAGAGCTACAGAGTAAGAAACTTGTTGGCAGCAGCGGCAGCATCACGAGCCTCCTTCTCCCAACCTAGAACCTTGCCGAGGAGAGCGATATCGTGAGGACACAAGTCATCAACGTACCAATCCACATTGTTGCCCACGGACCTAAACGACTGGACGAGGAGCTTGTTATCGCCAAACAGAACCTCGGACCCTCCGGTGTGGACCCAGATGGGCAGGGGCACACGGAAGGGCTCGCTGACACCGGGCGACAGGTAGGGGCTGTCAGCCGGTATCTTGCCGGCGCCAGTGATGCACTCGGTACCCCAGACGGCGAAGCCCTCGGCGAGGTAGTCGGTGGAGAAGTTTGCGACGTTGCGGACGTGGACGGGGTCGTGGGTCGACGTCAGGTCGGTCCAGGGGGACCAGAGGAGGGCGGCGGACGGCCAGGGGATGGAGAGGTCCTCGCCGTGGTCGTGGATGTATCGAATCAGCGCGAGGGCCAGGTTGCCGCCGGCCGAGTCGCCGCCGATGACGATGTTGGAAGCCGGGATGCCCAGCTTTCGCGTGAGGTGGAGGTAGGCCGATACGGCATCCTGGAGCTGCGCGGGGAAGCGCGTCTCGGCGTCGACGGCGAGACGGTACTGCGGCGTAAAGACGTGGGTGAAGCCGCCGTTGGTGCGGAGTATATCGGCCGTGAAGCCCGTGTCGTGGTCGCGTCCGTCGCCTATGACGAAGGCACCCCCGTGGAAGTGCAGGACCACGCGGAGCTTCTCGTCGTCCCCGCTGCCGCCTGCATCGACTCGCGGCGGCTCCGACGGCGTCCAGGTCCCACCCACGGCGCAGGGGCGCACCTCCTCATCGGCCAGGGGGCCGACGTAGAGCGTGTCGTCTGCCGGAGGCACCACCGTAAAGCGCGAGCCCTCGGTTCCAGGCTGCAGTGAGAGCACCTTGCGCCGCTGCAGCACAGAGCTCACCCGCAGCATAGACTTGATGGCTGTCACGGCCATGGTCTGTCGCAGCGTCCATCTGGTAGATGGGCGACCCTGCGGCACCAAGCCCAGGACCAGCTGGCGCAGGACCGGGAGCGAGAACTGCCAAGGGGCGACGAGGAAGATGTAGGCAAATCGGACGAGGGGATTCGTCAGGACCATGGTCGCGGTGTTTTCAAGATGTGATATCAAAGTTACATGTGTCTACTCGTATCGTAGGCGTGTGACGTCGATGAGGGAGGGGCGGGGGGAGGGAAGGCTATGACTTGGTGAGAGAGAGAGAGAGAGAGAGAGGAATGCTATCACGAGGGAGAAGATAAAGAACAGAAGGCAGGCAGGCAGGTGCTATGGTGTGCTCCGTGCTCCGTGGCCTCGTCTTGCCATTGTGTATGTCTCTCTGGTTCGTGTCTCCGGGGGGCCGGGAAGGAGAAGACGGGCGGCGCGTGCGTGTGACAGTCACAAGCCTCGGCACGTGAGTGGGGATCAGATCTACCAACCGAAGCCTGAAGGGGTATTATTAGACCGATGAGAGAAAGGGCGGACCAGTTTCCGAGTTGAGAGATCTGCATTAGACCTCACAAGCGTCACGCCTGCGACTGCTCGTATTTGAACTGGTACTAATAGTAGGTATCACTCCAGTCGTAGCGGTCGGTCGCTCGGACGCACAGACGGGGTCAATTGAGAGCTAGGCTTCTCCTTGTTAAGGGTCAAGGGGAGTTACGGAGTACTCGTAGTGAGACAAGCATTACACTGTGAATAGGAACGGGGACGCGGCGGAAGGCTACGCGAAAGTCGATGTGGGATTTCCAGGCGGAGATCTATTTCCGAATGAGGTATTATATATCCGATGACATGCAAGATGGAAAAAGGGGACGTCAACCAAAAACCTTCCATTGGATCCGATCCAATGCGAAGACTCAAGAGAGAGGAAGACCCAACCAAGCTTGGCACAAAGCCTGGTATTAACGCATGAACAGCAGGTCGTAGCCACCGGCAGAAGTGATGCCAATAATGAAATAAGTCGATGATAATATGGCTAAGGGTGGGCTGTAGTAGGTACTCTGAATGTTTGATCTCGTCGGTACGTACAGGTACAGAGTACGCATCATGAGATGTTTTTATTTTCATTTTTTTTTTTTTTCCAAATCTTTCTCTACAGCCACGAATGTAGATTGTGGCCTGCTACTTTTCAACAGTTGACAAAGTATATAAAAGGAAAGCGGGGGACAAGTCCTCTGTGCCTGATTGAGTTGTTGTATGTTGTGTCGTACCGTTCTTGCGTTCCCAACTCCTCTTCATCTCCTTCTCCTTCTCTCTCYCYCYCYYTCTCYMTCKACWACTTWYTWGTKYYTTSWCCTCCATTAACCTTGACGTTGGAAGATTTCATCTCATATCAAACAACACCGACATCATGGCGACATCTCAGACGGTTATGCGCTTCTACCACACCGTCAAGTCCATCGTTCTCAACCCCATCGTCCCGGGCTCGGCCCTGGTATTCCTCACCTATGCCCCTGCCGACGTGGTAGCCAAGCTTCTCAAGCCGGAGGTGGTGTCGCGGTATCTGAGCGGCGGGGTGGCGGACCTCAAGTTCCCGCTCCAGATCGTACTCGGGGTGGCGATTGTGCGGACGGTGAACCGGTTCCTGAGCCGCTGCGCCCTGAGCAACTGGACCATCACGACGGCCAGCGGGTGGGACTGGCCCAAGGAGATTGCCGTCGTGACGGGCGGCAGCGGCGGCATCGGCCGCGACATGGTGCTCAACCTGACGGCCAAGGGCGTGCGCGTCGCCGTCCTGGACGTGGCCCCGCTGCCCGCCGACATGGAGGCCGACGGCCTGATCCGCCACTTCCAGTGCGACGTGTCCGACCACGAGGCCGTGCGAGCTGCCGCCGACGCCGTGCGCTCCACCTTTGGCCACCCGACCATCCTCGTCAACAACGCCGGCATCGTCACCAACCAGCCCATCCTCGACACCAGCCCCGACTATGTCCAGAAGGTGGTCGGCGTCAACCTCCTGTCGCTGTGGTACACGACCCAGCAGTTCGTCCCCAACATGATCCTCGCCGACAAGGGCCACGTCGTCACCATCGCCTCGGCCGCCTCCTACACCATCCTCGCCAACGCCGCCCACTACTCGGCCACCAAGGCCGGCGCCCTCGCCTTCACCGACACCCTCCGCGCCGAGCTCAACGTGGTCCACAAGGTCAAGGGCGTCCTCACCACCTGCGTCCACCCCTGGTGGGCCACCTCGGGCATGACCAGCCGCTACGCCGACGCCATCACGAGCTCCATGGGCCCCATGTTGACCTCCCAGTTCGTCGCCGACAGCGTCACCAAGCAGATATTCAGCCGACGTGCCGGTCACGTCTTCGTCCCAGACATGTACTCGTGGATGAGCAGCATCCGCCACTTCCCCTCTTGGGTGCAGATCATGGTCAACAACAGTACCGCCAAGATGACGCCTCTCCCTGCCAAGAAGACGGCCTAAGTCATGCCTCTCTGTTCCTTCTCCTCCTTCCCCTATCCTCTCTTCTATCTCATCTTGGTTTTTTTTTCTTATCGTGGGCGGGAGGGAAACGACACCATCCGATCCTTCTCGATGATGAAGCTCAGACGACGGACATTGTTTTCACTATATAGCACTGGCTCCTATAGCTCAATAACGGAAATGCATCACGACATTGATTTTTACTCGTACAAGAACTAGAAAAGAAAGAAAAAGAAGAAAAAAAGAAAAAAGACCCAATCTCGTATACATACACCATACATGCAATGCTCACTCAATGTACATCATGGTAGCATGGGCATCTGGAACTGCGCCGCCAGATCCACCCATGGTCCGCGAAACCCGCCCTTCCGAGCATCCCATACGAGATCGACAAATCGTATGAACTCGCTGACGTACCGGGGATACGTCTCAAACAAGGCCAGCTGACCCACTATCCCCTCGCCAGGCTCCTTGATCTCCAGCATGGCTACGAGCAGGGGCAGTCCGATGGGTAGGGCCCTCAGGTCGCTGGGCGCCCACGACATGAAGCTCTTGAGTTCCGAGAAGATCATGTTGGCACCTACGAGGGCCTCCTCGTCGCGAACGCCGAGAGGGTACCGCAGGCGGTGGATGATGAGCAGCGTTGCGATCCGGTACAGTCGTGCCTGCAGCAGCATGGCCGTCACCTCGAGGGCTGTGAAGCGGGAGAAGACGTCTGGGGGCGGCCAGGCCTCCCACCGGCGAATCTTGGCCTCGATGTCAGTGTATGCATCGCGGCCGTCGTCATCGCTGCTTGGGCGACTAGCCATCGTCCCCTGCTCCCGTACCCGTACGCTGCAGTCGCACAGCTCCTGTATGAGCGATAGCAGCGACCAGCAGAGCCCGACGGACCGGTCGACAATGTAGTACCGGTCGCACAAGGACGTCCTGATGATGGGTGACTCGCGCCGGACAAGCGACTCGATCGTGTCGACGAGGATGGGGGTGATGGTGATGGTATCCATGGCCGGCTGGGAGAGTAGATCGCGGTAAAAGGGCTCGACGGCCAGCAGCGAGCTGCGCAGGATCGAGTGTGCCGATGTACACATCATGGCCACGTGGTGAACCAGGAGCACCTGGCCGGCCATGAGGGTGGCGGCGGCGTCCTCGCTGCACTTGGTAGACGAGCCCGCGTCCTGCAGGAGGCGCAGGCAGTCGGTGCCAGAGGACACGTCGCCCTCGCTGGGAAGCCGGACCCGACGCGTGCCCACCTCCCACATGTTGAGGGAGGCGCGGTATGAGTCGATCAGGATGCCGTTGGCAAAGGGGGCGACGGCGCGCACGGCGGCCTGGAAGTCGGCGGTGAAGCTGCGCCCGATGGTGAAGTTCTCGTGGAACCGACAGAAGACGATGGGGTCATTCATGATGCCGTCTATAATGGCACTGATATTGGTCCCGTTATCGGTGACGTCATCGTCGTCACCGCCGTCACCACGTCGCCGCTGCGGCACCGCGTATGCCTCGTTCGAGGGCGCCGTCGACAACGCCACTGTTTCACTGTCCGGCACTGTGTACCTTGGCTCAGCTGGCGTGCAGCCCGTTCTAGACTCGGGAGTTGGCGGAGTAGTGAATTGCTCTAGGCTCACGACGTCGCATCGTCCAGAGGGCATATTCGGAGGTCGCGGGCGACGACCCATGCGTCGCTGATGGCGGTTGAACGAGCACACGGCACTCTTCTGAGAGCATCTCTGGCATGATCGCGCCCCGTCATCGAAGAGGCATCGCTCCTTTCGCCGGGAGCAGCGATCACAAGCCAGCTGAGGCATGTGGCGACGCGACCTTGGGGATTGGCGTTCGACGAAAAAACCCCCCCCCTCCCCTCCGTCAGTGGTGGGACTGCAGGTCGGTTTAAAAAAAAGTTTGACGCACTATCAAGGTGGGAGACAAAGGGTGAGATGGGAACCAAACTAAACTCTCTCGGCACTTTGGATCAACGTCGAATGAGGGGGGAACGATGGCGGATGCGACGGATGATTGATGAAGCCCGTGCCGATGCGGGGGAGTGGTGCAGGGTCAGGCCAAGGATGCGAAGCGGATGCATACGATGACCATATGATTGTCACTTGTCCGATGCCATCGGTAGCTTGCGAGGCTAGCGACGTCTGTCGAGCCTTGCCTGGTTGAAGGCTGACTTTGCGACCCTTGCAGGGATCTCTCGAACTCGAAATGCCCGACTCCTAACTAGGGCCCACGTTCCCATCAGTCCAGGGGTCATCGTCCGTGCCTACTCCGTACTCAGGTTCATTTCCCATGGGCCACCACGATAGAGGCCCCCGTCCTTTCTGTTTCAACGGTCAGGAACGTATCTGCACGCACCTTCACACAGAGCTACTTC
The DNA here is from genome assembly GCF_012550715.1 of Geosmithia morbida. Taxonomy (NCBI): domain Eukaryota; kingdom Fungi; phylum Ascomycota; class Sordariomycetes; order Hypocreales; family Bionectriaceae; genus Geosmithia; species Geosmithia morbida. Next base: position 308,815 of record NW_023336198.1, read on the forward strand.
AACTCTGTGCGGAATGGCAATCACACCTTCCCCTCTTCCGGGAGTCTTCTCTCCTCTTCTGTCTTGGTTCATCGGCAGCAGGTACGTACCAACGTGGCTCGTCAGTACCAGGGTGAAGATGTTACCGGGAAAGCTGGAGGTGAATATCGGCCAGTTACTTCCCTGCGTGGGCATGATGATCATGAAATCTTGTGTGAGATGTCAGTGCCACTTGCTTGATGAGGCCTCGGTTTTCCCATCGTCACCACACGCAAGGTACACACCCCATCGCGTTGCAGTTGCACTAGCTGCAACGGCAAGGTAATCGATATAGTAGTTCAGTCAAGCTTCGGTTCCAGCCTTCATATACGTTCTCAGCAGCTCCTCCTTTCATCTGAACTCCCCTGCTTCTCATCTGCATCGATTCATACAGCAGAACTTCATCTCATCTGCACGCACGCAGAGAGAAGAACCCGAGGAAGTAGAGACAAGGACACACAGAGAGCATACAGACACAAACAGCATTCATCATGGGCTCCAATCCAGAATCTGGTAAGATACTCGACGTCATCATCGTCGGGGCCGGCATCTCAGGCATAAACACGGCGTACTACCTCCAGACCCGTGGTCCCAAGAACTCGTCGTATGCCATTCTCGAGCGGCGCGGACGCATCGGTGGCACATGGGACCTTTTCCAGTACCCCGGCGTCCGTTCCGACTCGGACGTCTACACCTACGGTTTCTCGTGGAACCTGTGGCAGGGCGAGAAGCCCATCTCACCGGGCGACGAGATCTGCGCGTACCTGAGCGAGTCGGCGGCCATGGAGGGCATCGACAAGCACATCAGGTTTCACCAGCACATTGTCTCGGTCGACTGGAGCTCCGAGTCGTCGACGTGGAGGGTGACGTCGCTCGTCGAGCCCGAGGAGAAGGAGGTCACGTACTGCTCCAAGTTCCTGGTCCTGGGGACTGGATACTACGACTACGACATGCCGCTGCCGGCCATCATCCCTGGGATAGACAACTTCCAAGGCACCGTCATCCAGCCGCAGTTCTGGCCCGAGGATCTCGACTATCTCGACAAGAACGTCGTCATTATCGGTAGCGGTGCAACCGCCATCACCCTGCTGCCCAACATAGCCAGGGACGCTGGGCACGTCACCATGCTCCAGCGTAGCCCAAGCTACATCTTCCCGCTCCCGATGAAGCAGCTGCTCCCGATCAGGCTTCTCCTGGCCATGCTGCCCCTCTCCGTCAGCGGCCGCATAAAGCGCATCGAATTTGCCTTCCTCGGCTACTTGCTATACTACGTCTGCCAGTACCTCCCCAGCGTCGGTCGCTTCTTCATCCGGTCCGCCATCAAGAGGGAGCTTCCCGCGGGCTACGACATGGACCCCAACCTCACCCCGCGCTACAACCCCTGGGATCAGCGACTGTGCATCACGCCAGGAGGCGACTTCTACGCTGCCCTCCGCTCGACAAAGGCCGACATCGTCACAGATGTCGTCAGCAGCATGGACTCGGACTCTATCCGACTGCAATCCGGCAAGGTGCTGCGGCCCGACATCATCATTCTGGCCACGGGTGTCAAGCTCAGCTTCGCCGGCAAGATCAAGATATCGGTCGATGGCCGGCCCACTGACCTCTCCAGCAAGTTTTCTTTCAAGGCCTGCATGGTCCAGGACGTTCCAAACCTGGCCTTCATCATAGGATATGCCAACGCCTCGTGGACGCTGGGCGCCGAGGCCACGTCTATCTTCCTTGCTAGGCTATGGAACGCCATGGAGTCCCAGAAGATCAAGTCTGTCGTCGCCCGTCTGGCTCCCGACACCAAGATGAAGGAAGCCTCTCACCTCGACCTCGATTCCACCTATATCAAGGCCGGTGCCCATACGATGCCCAAGGCAGGCGAGGGCCTGTGGGCTCCCAAAAGGGTCTACTATAAGGATCTCTACACATACTCGTATCACCCCGTCCTCGAAGGACTCGAGACGAGGTAGCTCTCCGCACGTGTGGGATGAAGCGTTGGGGTTCACCTAGGCTGTCTGGTATCATGATGAGCGCTCAGATGTAGCACCGTGGTTTCTCTGCTCCCTCCTCCCGTTTCTGCCCTTGTTTCTTCCTATGTATTGCTGCGCAACATGTTTTCCTGTGGAACCTAGAATAACGCCCGATCAATCATGAGTTAATGGTATGGATTCATCATTTAGAAGTACTGTCTCGTGCTTACGAAAATAAGGCGTTGATTTGAAGTGTTGATATGCTGTAGGGCAATATGCATCTCGGTGAGGTTACAGTAGAGGCTCCCATCATGATCATTCCATACACCTCTACAGATGGGTGATGGTGTGATATCGAAATCATGAAGCTCGGTCTCGTAATATTTCCTCTGCTTATTTGTGAACCTCGCTACTCCGCTCCACGCGTCTTGGCGAAATCAACAAAGTCGAAGAAACTCTTCTTGTAGTGCCTCTCCTGGGTGGTCCTGTTGACGGTCTGGATGCCGAAGTGCTGGTCGTAATCGCCAAATTCCCTGTCGAATGGAGGTCAGAAGAAGAAAGGGATAGAGGGGAAGAGGGACGATAATGGAGGAGCTAAGTATAGAGGAGAACAGGACCGAATCATACCAGTTATCAGCAAAGCTCCAGGCATATGCACCGATGACATTGACACCATCCTCCCAGATGGCCTTGAGGACCTCGGACATGAAGCTGAGGTAGTAGTAGCTGCGAGGCAGGTCGTAGAGCTGGTCGGACAGCTCCTTGTCAGCCTCGGCGTAGACGGGGTAGCCGAACTCGGTGATCATGACGGGGGCACGGAACGTGTTCCAGAGGTAGCCGAGGTGGGCACGGAGGTACGTTGGGGTGACGTAGACGTAGGACTGGGAGCGGTAGCCTATGTCCCAGCCGTAGACGTCGACGGTGGTCTGGCTGACGCAGGTAGGGCGGTAGGCGGAGCCGTAGTCCGCGGCGCACTCTCTGATGCTGCTCACGTGTCCGGGGGTGGGGGGCGCGACGACGGTGGCGGTGTAAGGGTCTATGGCAAGGAAGTCGGCGGTGCCGTTCATGTACTCGAGGTCCTCATCGGACAGCGGGACGTAGTCGTGGACCGTGGACTTGTACGACTCCGGGTAGTCTTCACCTCGAAAGACGGGGTTTCCAAAGGTCTCGAGGTAGAAGGAGTTGAAGTGGTTGGCGGCGTAGACGTCGGCGTCGCTCCGCGGGTCGCGCGGGACGCCGAAGCTGTTGCTCAGCTTGAAGGAGACCTTGCCGCTGGCCCCGAGCTCGTGCCTGTAAAAGTGCGAGACGCGCGCGTGCGAGCGCAGCACGTGGTCGACGGACACTCCGTTGAACGAGTGAAGCAGGGGCTCGTTGAAGGTGAACCAGGTGGGAACGCGGTCGGCGTAGTGGGCCATGACGATCTTTGCGTAGTTGACGAAGGCGTCCGGGAAGGTCTCGTTCTGGTACCCGCCGTTGGTGAAGCCGATGACGGGCGTGTCGCCGACGGCCGTCAGGTTCCCGGCGAAGAACTGGACCGGCGTGTCGAAGTGCAGCAGCGTGACGACGGGGACCATGCCTTTGCCCAGAACGTAGTCGATGACGTCGTTGTAGTGGTCGATGCCCTCCTGGTTGACGGGTGTGCCCGGCAGGGCAAACGGGAGGATGCGCGCCCACGATATGCTGAAGGAGAAGTGCTTGACCCCCATGGCCGCCACGCGCTCGATGTCCTGCTTGTAGTAGTAGTAGTGCTCGTTGGTGACGTAGTCCTTGGGCCGGCCGTCGCGGACGTTCAGGTCCAGGAGGGATGGGCCCTTGCCCTCCTGAGCGGTGGCGCCCTCGATCTGCGCCGCCGAGCTGGAGACGCCGACCTCGAAGCCGGCCGGGAAGGTGTAGCAGTCCGTGGGGCCGAAGTAGCCACCGGGCGGCAGGACGAGCTCGCTGCTGGGCACGGCCGTCGGCTCCACCGTCGTCGAGTACAGGCTGCTGGCCGAGTCGGTGAAGCCGGGGGGGTCGGCAGACTCCCACAGGGACGTCCACGCGGCCTGCCCGTATGGGTCGTCCGTGTCCGTTGCCGTGGCGTCGGATCCGGGCTCCCACCTGCCCCATGTCGTGTACGACTGCTCGGGGATCAGGAGTGTGAGGGACTCTGGCGGGGCGGCGTACGTCGACGTCGCCGTGGGCGAGGGCCGGGACGTCGCGTACCTCACCGTCGTCGTCATGGTGTAGGAAAACTGCGAGAAGGAATAGGTCGGCTCCTTGGCCGTCTGCGTATCGGCGCATTGCGACCTGTTGTCCGGTCCGTCCACGGGCTTGTACACTTGCTGCGCCGAGACGACCGAGACGGCCGAGACCAGAAGTACGACGGTCCTGAGGGCCACCATCTTCCTCTTGTTTGATCGTATCGGGCTCAGGGTCGATGGGTCATCCATGCGTTCACGAATCCCGCACCGCTGCCAGGGCCTCGGGGTGCCGAGGAGCGAGACATTTGGATGCTGACTTTATAGGGAGGCAGCGACATGCCAAACCCAGCAGCCGTCTGCCCGGACTCGGGTGCCGCCATCACGAGATGCCCGTGCCTGCGCTTAACATTTCCCGAGCTCGACACTCAAGGCTTGTCGTTATGGCGCAACGCACGGCAAGTTCCCTTTATGGATGGTGGGGGAGAATCGTTGGGTTGCCGTGCAGTGATAATGCGGAGTATTATTGCCTACACATTAGCCGGCTAGCTCTCCACGCTCGACCCGGGGGGGGGGGGGAGGTTCCTCACTTTGTTGTGGGATTGGAGGATATTTTGCCGGACATTTTTGCATTTTTGCAGAAGGTTGGAGACTCGGGAGAAGGAAGAGTCGAGTATTTCCATGATTTGGAATCGTTTCGCTTCTTGAATTGCAGCCCTACCCTCAAACCTGGGCGATGTGGTGTTGTCAATATCGAACGTATCCACGACTCTCGGGAAAGGGCTACATCTAACATATATCATGGCCGCATGTATACTACTCGAGGGTTTAGAACTATACGGTGCATAGTGATAGAGTGTGAGCTGGTCAGAACGCGTGCATGCGTGCAGACATGTCTCGTCTCCATCTCCCTTGCCTCGGATATGAGATGGTTCTCCGAAGGCGGACGATTCCGTTACCTCGTCTCGGCATACCCCACGAAATACTATTTTTTTTCCCAGGTCAAGTCGGAATTAGATGAGTATCTGGAGGGGGGGGGGGGGGGGGCGGACGGAATGCATCTTTCTCTCAGGACTAGGACATAACAGCGAGGCAGCTGGAGTGAGGGCCGCCGACATGCGACGGACGAGGGGATCACGTTGAAAGTCATCTTCGAAGTATTACTTCACCGAGGGCTTGATCTGTCTCGGCCATGTCTTTGGCGTCTAAGCGGAGATACATTGCCGGATACGTGGGAGGAAGGATGAATCTGCAGAGTATGCGAGGAAGACAAGACGATGGTTGAGAGGTATCAGAACAAGCATGATCTACTCGGACCCTTCACCCCCAGACAGAAAAGAATGAAGCTCAGAAACAAGGTGTCGGTCATTCTAGGAAGACAATCTGATGACTTCACCGCGCAGTGTAGCCGCCGTCGATCCGGACATCTTGGCCGGTTATATTCTTGGATGAGTCCTGGCAGAGAAACAAGACAATGTTGGCAACCTCTTCCGGCTCGGCAAACTGGCCGGTAGGCACTGCCTTTTGATATCTGAGATAGGTGAGTGGCTCTTGTCAGTCTTCTTGGATCGAGATTCGGTGGAGGTCAGAATGGATGGGGAGGAAATGCCGTGTGGAAAAGGAAATCCGGAGAAGAACACTGACTCTTCCCGTATCTTGTCATCACCCCACGCCTTCTTCCCCAGGGCCGTCCACACAGGACCGGGGCTGATGGTGTTGGCGGTGATGCCGCGCGAGCCCCACTCGCTGGCCTGACACCTGGTGAGCCCGATGAGGCCGGCCTTGGACGCGCAGTAGGCGGCGTGCTTGTCGAGGGCGACGTGGGCGGCCTGGCTGGCGATGTTGACTATCCTGGCCCCCGGACCGTCAGGCTGAGCCTCCTTGGCCTTGAAGTACAGGCGCGCAAAGGCCTGGCTCGTCAGCGTCGGACCGTACAGGTTGACGAGGTAGTGCAGCAGGCTGTCCTCGGCCGGGGTCTCCTCCAGAGGCGTGAGGTTGACGTACCCGGCGCTGTTGACGAGGAAGCTGGGGAAGCCGACGTTGTCCGCCGCGACGGCTGCGAACGCATCCTCGACGGACTGGGGCTTGGTGATATCGCATGCGTACGTCGCCACGCCGTCGGCCTTGCCGCCGAAGACGTCGTCCAGGACGGCCTGAACGTTGCCCTCCTCGGAGGGTGCGTATAGCAGCGCGACCTTGGCACCTTGCTCCCGGAACGCCTTGCCCACCGCGCTCCCGATGCCACCTGATGTATCGCGGAGTCAGTCGTGCGTGGTGCATGCGGGTGAATCACCCCGCCTCGGAGAGACGTACCGATGCCGCCCGTGATGATGGCTACGCGAGATTCAAACGCCATTGCGGACACTCTATGCAACTTGGATGATGTCGATCAAGGAGCGAGTATCCTGACTTGCTCCTCCTGTCTATGCTAACTTGAAGACTTGCAGCTCGCTCAGAGAGATGATCGTTGATGAGTTGATATGTTCTCTCCCCCCCCCCCCCAAATTGTGAGGACTTTAGATGCCAGCAACTAATTGTCTGTTCACTTCCCCGCCACCTCCATGGGAAGTCCCCCCACTAACTGCCTGATCTGGCAATGATGATTGTGCATTCGCACGCATCTCACTCATTCTTCCGGTTGCTGCTTAATACTGTCTGTCCTGGACGTCAGTTCTACCTTAGCGCTATATTGTCAGTATGAGGTAGAGGACGGAGAGGAAGTCTAACACGAGGTTAGAAGCATGGCAATAACAGAGAATGGTCTTCATCAGCGGGACCATGTATGTGTACATGTATGCCTCTTCTCTACCTGGCACACACGCCCACCACCGACAGCCTCCCGGATGCCACGGATATGTCTGGTACGTGGCGTACCGTCTGATTACCACACTGGACTTACGTCTTAGCAGAATCGAGGATTGATGCCATTCTTCAACCATATGTTCAAGGTCACATCCGCCTTCGATACGAGCGCGGAGTCGTATGTGCAGCAGAGGCGACTCAGCCGACGAGGGGAGGACCTAGCGGTTAACAGAACGACTACGCTTCACAAGTTATGGAGCGATTCATCTGTACAATGCAGGAAGAGCCCAGGACAGAAGTCGGGGACCTATTCGGTCAACACGGCAAGCTTGGCACGTAATATAGCTGCGGAGACGAATCCCTCCCGTTGCTTCCCGACCCACTTGGTTAGAGGGAGACGTGATGCCAGGTCGATCTTATCTGATCAATCGAAGGCCACAGTGTCGAAGAGGCAAGCAGGGGTCGTGCACACAATACCGCTGAGGACTGACCCTTGAGGTGACAACCGGATACTGGGGTGGAAGACCCCCGAAGCGACAGCCGCGCCCGATCGTAACGCCCTGCATCGAAGCAGCCATTATCGTGACTGTTGACCGTCAGTCCGATGTGCTAACCCGCATACCTCTCTCAGCAGCTTGGGCACCACCAAGCTCCCAAGCTCCCAAGCGCCATAGAGGTCTGCAGATACGGCCATCATACGTATTGTTGCCCAAAGGCCTCCTGACGAATGAACTGCCAAGATAACAGAACCGCCTCAGAGTCTTTCCCTCTATCTAACTTGTGATCAAGAGTACTCGTACTTCGGAGAGGGAAAACGTACAGGTATCAGTCTCTGTTCTAACCCCACCGCCCCAGCTAACAATGGATCCGGCCTAACTGATTGATAAGGAACATCGGGAATTAAAATGAATAAAAAAAAGGATCTGATAACGGGGCCCATTACGCAACATGCCGTACGGAGTAGACGTACAACTAACTAATAAGCCACATTTCCGTTCGTGCCCTAGAGGACCCGGTTTCCGCTGTTGCAGGGTCCGAACGCGCGGCAGAATTGGGATAAGACGGTCTCTCTCGCAGAGGGGAGAGAATCAATCTCGTCTTTTCAATCGCTCATACAACTCTCTCGTCGCGCGATTACACCGCTACGTGGAATGGCCATCGACAAACGCGCAACGCAGAAGCAGTCGGACAACGAGCACGCGCTGAAGATATATGCCGCCTTCCTCGCCGGTCTGATCGTGGTCTCCGTCTGCGTGTCTAGGTACCAAGCCTCCGGGTCGGCATCCGGTCGATGGCTTCGGAGGTGAGTATATCTCGTATGGAACGCATGGCAGTCAATGCTTCGTCAGACTCAGAAGGTCTCGTAGGAGGTTAGAGAGGCGCACGCCGTGGCTGTGGGCTCGTAGGCCGTCAGTCGGACTCGTCGTCCTGACCACGGTATACCTTGCCGGAAATGCCGCAATCGCATCCAACTTCCTCAGTTCGACCCGTCTCAACTATATCGGCTCCCGATGCGGATGGTATGTTTTCAACCTCCACGGCTCTGATATCATCGTACGCATGACTCGGCTAACGCTATGCGGTGGTAAACCCTTCTTTTTTTGAAAACAAAATTAAAAGGTTGACGGCTGCCAACATGACGCTGTGCGTCTTCTTCGCTCTCAGAAATACGCCGTTATCGCTCGTCGTGCCCGCGTCTCATGTCGAGCTGAACGTGTTCCACCGATTGACGGGCATAGTGGCAATCTTCTTCGTCGTCAGCCACGCCGGATTCTACACGGCCTCGCTGACCGAGACTGGGCGCTTGGAAAAGTTTGCCTCGGTGGGGGACATGGCTGCCATCCTGGCAGGCATCTCCATGCTGGTCCTCCTGATGGGCCTCTTTAGACATCGAAACTACGACATGTTCTACGTCAGCCACGTCCTTGGCTTTGTGGCTGCCGTCGCTCTCGCCGTCGTCCACAGGCCCCTCTGGTTCAAGAAGCTGCCCCAGGTCATGATGGTGACCTTCGGTCTGTGGCTGGCCGACAGAGCCATCCGGTCGGCGGGGGCGTTGTGCGGCATCTTCACAACACAAGCTACCTGCCATCCACTTCCCGGCGGAGGGACGCAGGTGATCCTCAAGAGGTCCTTCCTGTGCAGTGCCGTTCCGGGATCCCATTGCTTCCTGTGGATACCGCGCATATCGCTCTTTCACAGCCACCCGATGACCATCGTCGACAACGGAGCGCAGGGGCTGGAGCTCGTCATCAAGAGCCACCGAGGCTTCACCAGGAAACTCGGTGACCTGGCCCGGGAGCACCCAGGGGCCCGCCTATGGGCATTCACCGGCCTATCGTACGGGTCGTCTCCAGACGTTTCCGGATACGACGAGCTGGTCCTCGTATCCGGGGGAAGCGGTGCTTCCTTTGTCTTTGGCTTCGTCAACCGGATCCTGAGCCGGCCCCGGTTCATGGGATTTAGCAAGATCAGCTGTGCCCTGTCCTTCCAGCAACACGGTAGGCCGTCATCCGGATCAGTGCCATGTCCGTCGCAGTGCTGACCTTGTACGCTTCAGCACATCTGTCCTGGTATCGCCAGCATGTCGATAATCTCCAAAATCTCGCGACCGTGACCAGCATAAGTCTGCACGTCACGCGCGAGGCTGGACCGGTACCGGCACCCAGCGACCACGGCGCACAGCCCGTCCAGGGTGCGGGAGGCACGTCCCGACCGTGTCCGCATACTTCTCCCCAGATGGGTGGCCCGGCAGCAGAACTGGCCATCGAGCAGCCGCCCTCTGGGGAGCTTACATCGTGCACGGAATCTGTGGTCTTTGGGAGGATCAACATGCATGACCTCCTGGGCAGGCTGGCAGATGACGGTGCTCGCCCCAGGCGGGCTTTGGTCGTGGCCTGCGGACCGGAAGTGTTGATGGATGACTTGAAGGAGTCGGTTGACCGCCATCGAGCCACGGATCCATCATGTGTGATAGATCTGTACTGCGGCGATTTTGGCGGTTGCTGATGATGCATGGTACGAACTTGCTGTGCCGGACATGATGGTCCTCCTATGGCTCTCGGATGAATAGCAACCACCGACGAGGTCTTTTCAAGCCCCGAACCCGACCGTCGTCTTCTAGGGCCTGTGGAGAAGCAGCTGCCGTGTATACACTCCCCTGACCGTGATGACGGGATGACTGCCCGGCACCTGGTAGCGTTGGCTGGATGGTCTTGCCCATCTTTCATCACCGAGCAATATCACATACATGTACAGATACTTGTAGCCGCTATCCGAACTTCCTGGCGTCTCGTCCGCCTACTTTTGCGTCGCCCGTGGTGGCAGGTAGATCCATGTCATCGTCCATACGTACTCGTGACAGTCCCTCTCTGTCCAACGCTGCTGACGATTCAACATGCACGTACACCGGCTGACCATCTGCGTGCGGGGTTCAGGGCAAGGAAGTCGATCTCCGGCCCCGCCCTCCGTGGGGGTTGGACCGATACCGATATCAAGACCGAGGTCGACGGCGATGGTGGGCTCCTCTTCGATATCCAGGGCGCTCTGCCTCTGCGGCCTCGTGCCGTGCCCGGATCTAGGCGCTCCAGCTGGTGCACCCTTTCTGTCTTTGTGTGTTGATTTGCTCTTTCTTCTCGCTAGAAAATATGATGCCTTTGGAGTGTTGTCCTTTACTTTCCCGGTCGGCTCAAAAAGAATGACACTCTTAGATCTTTCCATCGGGTTTTCGGGTGTTCGGTTGAATCGGAAACATGATGCACCTGGAATGTTATAGGATCCTTGGTCTTCATTCATTCTCGGCTAAGAGGAGGATATATATCATATGTTTATCGCTGGGGCTAGGCGCCTTCTTTTCCCCTTCTCTTTCCATCCTTCATTCCTGTACTCGAAGGGTACGGATCATGGGCGAACTGCGTATATTGCATCACGGCCAGATTATCTCCCATCGCGCAATCAGCGAGTAGCTAGCTGTCTTAGCGATGTGACGAAAGTTCCTGATGTCAGAGGTCTCTCTCGACTGACCTCCTTCGCATCTACAAATCCCTCGTCCGCTCCTCAGAGTCCCAAATCCACCTTCGCAAGAGCGTCTCGTCTCGGGCGCGCAGTCCAATCTTGAATGGCTTCGGGTCCGTCGTCAGAGAGGTCGGGTTGGCGCTACATTCGATGGGATCCATGATGGGGGCGTCCGCTGGGTCCCGGGCGGGGAGGATATGAAACGCCGTGATGAGCCGCACAAAGGCCGTGAAGAGCTCTCGGTTGGCGAGATGGGATCCCGCACACATCCTCGAGCCAGCGCCGTAGCTGTAATGAGGCGTGCCCGTCTCGGTGTCGTTGAGGAACCTTTCGGGTATCATCCTGTGAGGGTCTCTGAATCGCTCATCGTCGTGGTCTGCCGCGTAGGCGTTCTGGATAGCGCCACGTTAGCAATATCTGTCTCTCTCCCTCTCCAGCGTTCATATGCGTGGGTGAAAGATACCATGAGGAAGGTTGTCCCGGCGGGAATGACGGCGTCGCCGTACGGAATGTCCCTGATATTGGCTCGAGGGAGGCAGATGGGGATGACGGTCCAGTATCGTAGAGTCTCCTTGACGAACGCAGTCACGTACGGGACCTTTTCCTCCTCCAGGCATCTCTCCCAGGCGTCGCCGTCGGGGTACACGTCGTTTATCTCCCGTAGGGCCCTGGCTTGAACCTCCTGACCTTCCTTGGTGGACAGGTATGCGAGGCCCATGACCAGGTTTCCGGGTACGGTGTCCAGGCCGGCAGATACCATTGTCAGGCAGATGGATTTGATCTCGGCTGTGGGAAGAATCAGCCACTCATCCTCGCTTCCTCCCTCGATACAGCCTACCGTCGTTCAACTTCGCATCGGGATCCTTGAGAATGTTCCCCGTGATGCAAGGCTTATCAGTCCCGTTGGCGATGCTCTCCTTCAGCCCATTGAGCAGATCAGTGAGGTACCTGTCCCTCCTGAGGCGGAACTCCTCGGCCGACGAGTTCTTCCCGGCGCCCAGCCGCAGCAGCGGTACATAGTCCTGCCAGTTGTTGCTGGTAGATCTGAAGTTGGAGATGCCGCGTTCGACGTATGTGATCTCGCGGAGCGTCTCGCTGTTGACGTCGCCGTGGATGCGGCATCCATAGTTGAGCGTGAGGGAGGTGTTGAGTGCGAACCGCGCAAAGTACGGCGAAGGATCGAGGTCGTTCGTTCCGCCTTGCGAGTTATCGAGCAGCTCCCTGATGCTGACCGTAGATTCGAGATCGAGAACGGGCATGTACGACTGGACCGAGGGACGGTTCAGGGCTGTGGCGGCAGCCTTGCGGCGATTCTTGCACGACGGATCCCACGGCGAGGTGCCTATGGTGAAGCCCTGGGAGGACGAGACGACGTCGTGGAAGGTGTGGAAGGTTGGTCGGGAGATGAGGGAGGATTGGTGGGTGATCCAAAAGTATCGGACTGCTTCGTAGGAGTTGACAAAGATGACGCGCTGCGTATGAGTACTTGGGAAGTTATCACGGCTGTCATCTCTCGTGTATATGTGTTTCATTCTTTGCGGAGTCAGGAACGACTCGCCTTGTTTCCTAGACGTGTCTGGAAAACGGGGCCATATTTAGCTGCCCATTTCTGAGCCACACGTGCGTGGTCGGTGCCGAGTTGGACGAGGTTTCCAAAGATGGGCAGGCCGGGGATCTCGGGTAGATTCTTTATCTTTGGGACATCGGTGGCATACAAGTATTGGACGAGGAGGTAGAGGATCAAGGCGACGACGGCATATGCAAGTTGGATAGTCATAGCGGACAGCAGATCTTCACGACTCTTGACTTTATTCACTGGAGAAATTATGGAGGGCCAAATCTATAAACGGACAGTTCACAACCGGGACGTACATACATGTATATATATATATATATATTATAATATATATTATATGTAGACCAAACTGCCAGATCTACCTCCTCTCAAGGCATACGGTTTGCTTGAAGACCGCGGCTGACGCACCCCGACGAGGATAATATCGTTCCCGTGTGACTGACCACCCCGCTCCCATTCCTGCGCCCGTCTCTCCTGTCAACTATGACATATGCACCGACATACATTGGCTAGATGTAGAGGAGAAGTCTAAACGGAACAGGTGGCCCGGCTCGAGGGACGAGCTTTCAAGAGGATCCCCGCACAACGGCAGAAGCTCCCGAAGTGCGGGGGAGGAGGTTCGCCTGATATGCAATAGAGCATGTCAGTGTCGATCAAAGTTGCCGATTCCGAATTCGGTCGAGATCCTTCCCGTCTGTTCGTTTCCGTAGATGTTTCTTCTCGATGGCGGAGAGGCTGGAGCTGGAGCATGACTTTCTAGCTCTCTGGGGATGAGAGCATCTCACCGTGGGCAATGGCTTGGGACTTCAACTGTCTGGTGTATCGATATCTGACAAGAGCGCGAAAAGTAAAAGTGAGAACTGTCCCCCGGGACATTCTTGTTCGAGACATTCTTGTTCTAGCATCAAGACTTATCGCTGAATGATTGATTCACTCGGCAGTTTCAGATCCATTTCATCGAACAATGAGCAGAAGACGGACCAAGTCAAGTGGCCGCCGGCACTCAACAGATATAATCGTGACGCCAAAAAAGAAAAAAAAGAAAAAAAAAAGAGAAAAAAAAAACGAGCAACAATCTTCATTCTCGCCCCTTGTTGAACCTCCCCCCCCCCCCCCCCCGGCCCCCATCTTCCTTTCAAGAAGTACCCGAGCAAGCCACAAAGTTGTTACCGCTAGCACCAGTGTGGGTAATGGTACCAGCCTGCTTGCAACCGCTCTCGGTGATGATGACGCGGTCAGCACCAGGGGAGCCTACGATACTCAGCATGGTCAACACAGTCAATCGATCCCACATACCATACCACGGAAGCAAGGCAGGAGTTCCTGATGGTTAGAGGCCTGAGGAGGGGGTGCTCACCTCCAGTGTAGACACCGCTGGTCAGGATGGGAAACTCCTGGAACGGCCCGCTGGCGCCACCAAAGCTGAAGCCCTCGTAGTTGTTGTAACGGTGAGGGTAGGTCGAGCTACCGGCCGTGGTGCCAGCCTTGAAGTGGTTGCATGCAGCCACGGAAGCCTCGTTCACCTGGGCGGCCGTGTACGAGTTGCTACCGCAGGTGGCAGCGGCGCGGGGCTGGATCTCGGCCGGAGCGGCGGAGACGATGGCCGAGAGGACCAGGACGATGGAGGGAATGGAGAGCTTCATTGTGGAGAAGAGAGGGAGGTTGTCAAGGGGAGAGGGGAGTGGGTGAATGAATGAACGGAATGGGTACGAGGGTGAGTCTTTCTGCGTAGAATGGGACAGACTTGTGATATTTATACAAGGAGGCTATATATCTCATGTAGAGTATTTACATCGAGTTCAGATCTCTCTCTCACTGAGAACCATCTGATGAGCTTATCGCAAGCATGTGCTCTCGTCGTCTACGGATCCCGGGGGGGGGGGGGGGGAGGGTTGGTCGATAGATTCAATTTAGTGTGTTATACGAAGCACAGAAGGACCCGCCGTGAAGGATCAAAGGGGAAGGTGTGTTGACGCGCAGGGAGAGGAGTGCGACGGCACTCGGTCTGTTGTACTGTTGATTATCGATCTTTGTCAGATAAGTCCGCGTTGCCCCTTGACTGTAGGGAAGTCTACCCGATCTCGCTCTTCGTGATAGGCTTCCCTCTCATACCGACCGCACTCGAGCCCGGCACATCTGAGGAAGTCATTCTCCTCGCAAAGTGACATTCCTACATCGTCATCACAACCTTTGAGATCAACTGCCATGGCCCCTCGATTGTCCCCCCCCCTGCGCCGCCGGGGTATTCGTTAGCGTCCCACCTCGAGACTCTTGGCGGCTCTTGGCCTTTGCACCCACGAGTCCCAGATGATTGGCATTCATCACGTCGTTATCACCTTGCCTCCTCTCGAGTTTCCCCACCTCGTAGAGAGACATCACTCTCTTGCCCTTCATGATTCCCTGTACCACGATGCATCAAGCAGGCGTCTATGGTTGTCATAATCGTCACCGGAGTGTATTGCCCCTCTGGACTAATATTTACGTGTGGTATATGCGGTACGTGTGCTGATATTGTATGCGATGTAATAGCATTAATCAGAATTGATCCTATGGCCTCGTGCCTTTACCCTCTCTGCGATGCCTATCCTGGACATGATCAGCATTTCATCGGCCGGGGCCGGAGACGTAGTAGCGAACCGCGGCTTCAACTGGAGGGGGAGCGCATGCATTCGAGTACGGAGTCCTCGGGACCTCGTATCTGCACATTACCTGTGGTGATATATCCCACGGGTACTAGATAGCTGTGGTGCGTTGGAGACGGCCAGATATCGGTAGAGGTAGTAGTAGTAACCGGGTGCTTTTGTTTTCCCATCTCCATTGTCCTAGGAGAAGAAATATATATATATATATATATACAAAGGTCATCGCTTCGTCAATCAATTCTATACGCCACTCACTACTCATCAATGTCCATACAAGACTGTCAAGACTCTCGAATAGAAGGCTCGACATCATACTCGACATCGGTCCTGATAACGTACTTTGCCCCCTTGCGCACTCCCGTCCCCTCGTGTAGAAGCGCACCCTTCGAGTCGCCGTGAGGGAAGACGGCGACGCTCCCCATGACAGGCCTCACAGGGTAGGCGTTCAAGGAACCCTCTCTCACACCGGGGAGGAAGAAGGTCGTCTCACCACCTTCAAACTCGTCGTTGAGGTAGATGAGGAAGGTGAAGAGAGAGCTCTGCTTCCTGTCGGCGGGGGAGTCGTCGTACACGTACGCGCCATCCGGACGGATACCCGACGGCGGCCAGGCACCGTCAATGTGGCACCTGTACTCGGCGCCGGGGACGTAGCGGTAGACGCGGAAGCGGCGGTTCAGCCCGCGTGCGAGACGGCCACCGACCTCGCCGGGGACCAGCGACGACACGCGCGACCAGAGCTTGTCGTGGAAGGCCGTGTCGACTACCCAGTAGAAGTTGTGGGCGAGGATGGACGTCTCCCCGTCCTGGCGTAGGGGCGAGTCCGGGATGAACTCGACCGACTCGCCGGCGGCGATGATGGCCCTGCACTCGTCGTGGGTGAGGACGTTCTTGGCCAGGCCGAGACCTGGCACGTGCGGATGCTCGTGGAACGTAGAGGAGGGGGGTTCGGCAGCGAGCGTGACAGCGTCGGGCGTCGTCGTGTAGACGATGGCGGGGTACTGGTTGGGGGGCCTGCGGTCGCCTCCTTCTGTCCTCTCGACGACGCGCAGAGAGTCGCGGAGAGAGGCAGGCGCGGCGTCCAAGATGGTCTTGTCCAGGACGGAAGCGTAGACCTGCTCGCGCGCCACGCCGGGCCCGGGTCCCAGGTCCCAGATGGGCTGGGGCGCGATGGGCGACGACGGGTTGACGACTGCGGTCGGGTTGGCGTCGATCGGGCAGCTGACACGCAGCACCGAGTCTAGCACGGAGATGAGCTCCCCGTCCTGCGTGACCCGGTGCTGCGTCGACAGCCCGCTGATGAAGTCGAGATCGCGCACCCACCTGCACAGCGCGCCCAGCTTCGGCTCCTCGCCGCGTATCCTCATCTCGGACAGGAGGATGCGCGCGTCCGTGAACTTGCCGTCGGCCAGGGCCCCCGTTATCCGGCCCGTCAGGTTCGTCCCCGCGCCGCCGTCGACGGAGTTGGTGCCCGTCGTGCACGACTGGCGGAAGTCGTACACGGCTGCCCGTACATCCCTGCACTGCCTCGTCTTGATCAGGCTCGGGTACTGAGACAGCGTCTTGAGGGTGTCGATGGTTATCTCCAGCTCCTCGTCCGGTACGACGGTCCCCAGGTTCTTGGGCTCGACGGGCGTGTCGGAGGCGCTGCCATCGGGAGGCGGGCTGGAGAGGGCGTTCTTTGGTATTTTGCGGGGTTGTTCGGTCTGGGCGACCCTCTTGCGCTTGGAGGCCTTTGATTTTGCCATTGTATATGTATTTGGTGACACACCTATGACGGAGTAGAATCGCAGCTCAACGTCAGTGCATAGTAATGATATACGGTCGACTACCCGCGGATTTGCAGCCGTCGCCTGAGCCATCCAAGGTGACGTTTTGCATGAAAGAATTCGAGCTCGAGGCTGAAGCGGGAGAATCAGAGAGTGGAGAGTGGCGATAAGTGTATCGATAATGGCAATCTAGATAAGATAAAATGGTGCTTATCTCCGAAGACATCACTAACATGTCGAGCCCCCCCATGAGTTCAATCTTGTCATCTTCAATGTCATCTGAAGCTTGTGGGAAGAGGGGGGAACTGGTGGAGATGGAAACATCATCCACTGCAATCTACGTAAAGAATACGCCCCCGTCAACATTGATGCTCTGCCCCGTGATATACTCTGAATCATCACTGGCCAAGAAGCTCACCAGCTTAGCCACATCCTCGGGCTGGCCCGTCCTCTTGAGGGCAATATATTCATCAGTAAATTTCTGGATGGTGCCGCCCTTGGGCAGTGAATTGAGGCGGCCGAGATGATGGTCAATATAGTCCCACATGGCCGTTGCATGGATGCCCGGACAGAAGCAATTGACGCGGATGCCATGCGGCGCCATCTCCATGGCCATGCCCTGCGTCAGGCCGCGGACGGCAAACTTGCTGGCGCTGTAGGGGGTGAGCAGGGGGAAGGGCTTGAACCCCACAATGCTGTTGGCTTGTTAGCATAGTCTTTCTTCTTCTTCTTTTTTCCATCCCCATCCGTCTGCGTGTCCAGCTTCAACAGGGGGTTGGAGGGTTGGAGCTCGAAAACATGGGTACGGGGCATCTGATGGGATGATGGATATCAATACACACGATACGTACCTCGCACACCCGATTAGCCTCCCCTCCGTACCCTGCTGTATCATCTGCTTCCCGGCAACCTGGTACGAGTTGAAGACGCCGCCGACATTGACGTCAAACGTCCTGCGGAACTCTTCCTCCCCCACCTCCACGGCCGGATTGACCTGGCATATGCCGGCGTTCGCCACCATGGCGTACAGCGGACCCAGGCTGCTGACGTGCGAGTCGACAACGTCCTGGACGTCGCTGCGCCTGGAGACGTCGCCCAGGGCGACATGGGTCTCTGAGCCGGTGGCCTCGGCGATCTGCGATGCCGTTGCTTCGGCCTCGGCCTTCATCGAGGGGAGGTCGGAGATGGTGACCTTGAAGCCATCTGAGGCGAGTCTATGGGCGATCGCCTTCCCACTGCGATCAATCATCATCAGCCCGAGAAGATGAGCATCTCGTCTATGTGTTGGAACTCACATGCCGCGGGCACTCCCCGTCACAATAGCCGTCCTCGGCAGAGGCATGGTTGGATAGCGGAAGAAGAAGAAGAGAATATAGATGAACGGGCTGCAGAGTGAGATAGAAAAACCACGAAACAGGAGCCACCTACGTCAACTCCTGTATTTATGCTCAGCCGAGGAAAAGGGCACCTCCACATCATCGGACCCGTGTCCGGGGAACACCTCTCCCCCCCCCCCCCCCCCCCCCACCCGCTTGTTCCCTGAATGTACATCGGGTCCGTTTACTCCAGCCTTCCAAGTCGGTTCCGCGTAAAGACATCACGCGCGCGTGCGGGGAAACATGGGGACCAGGGTAGAATCCAGAGCGTGTTATTGGTGAATTTGTCGTCGTATGTTTCTGTCGGTCCCGTCTCTTACTTCCATCCCAGTCCTATATCACTGTCCTATTCTCTGTATCATTGCGCGTCTGCCGAGTGGTGTAGTGATAGAGGTGGTCATGAGGCACACGTGACCGCCCCCTCCCCAGCATAACACGCATACATCGCGGGGGTCGCATTGGAAGAGGAAGAAAGGTTATGCCCTGCGTTGCTCTCCACTGCAACTATCAGGTTGGGATGGGTGCAGGTCGGTCCATTTACGCCGGAAGTCTCCTGGCCGTCATCGCATGCACGAGTGCCGATTCAGAATTCACACCCCAACACTTCCCAACGCAGTATCCACTGGTGCCAAGTTCCCCTCTCACGCAAAATCCCCACACACCATCGTCACAGCTTCAAACGCTCCATCCTCAAACGCGTCAAGACACACGCGTCTCTTTGACATCCCCTCCTCCCTCTCAAGACCTCATCACCCGACACATCTATAACAATGTCGTCCCAACCGACGATCACCCAGCTAAAAGAGCGCTTCATCACAAGCCAGACCCTCCGCCTGGCCACGCCGGTCACGCCTTCGGCAGCCTTCGTCGCCGCCAACGCCCGCTCCGAATCGGCCCTCGACCCACGACAGCTCGACACCGTCTCCTCCGTCCTCGAGGGTCTGATACAAGACCACTGCCGTCGCGTCTTTGCCCCTCAGGCCAACCGTGCACTCGCCGAGCAGATAAGCGACAGCTACTCGAGCGAGGCGGAGCGTCGACTACGCGGGCTGGATGCCGATGCCGATGGCATTAGCAAGGAGATCGACTTGGGTACGCTCTTCTCCTCTTCTACCTTGCCGATAACCCCCTCGCCTGCTGACAGGAGTATACTGCAGTCGATCAGGATGCCATAGATGCGCTGCCGAGAACATGGCTCTCCGACCGAGCAATCGACCAGCATCCGGAAGAAGCGCAGCGCTACGCAGAGACGGTGGAAAGGCTAGCGTCGCTCAACCATCAGCGCAGAGACCTACGACGGCGCGTCGACCGCCTGAGACGTATGCGTGACACCGTGGCCCCCCTGAAGACGGGCGAGGCCGGTGCGGGGGTCCAGGAGAATATCGTCACGCGCAACGGCCAGGTCGAGAAGGAGTTGGAGAAGATGCGCATGCTGCTGGTGCGTGTGACGGGCCGCGTCGGCGGCCTGCCCGATTCATCTGGTCGAGGTAGGGATCGGGACGATGATGAGGATGTGAAACCCCTCAATGAGGTCAGGAAGAGGACTATCGACGACTTCTTGGCCGATGCCAGGGTGTTTCCTCACCAGCGGGAGCGTGGACTCTGATGACTCACGACTCCGTGAACTGATCACTGCTGTGCGGTTTCAGGCTCTATTGCCGAGCACGCGGTAACCCGATATC
Organism: Geosmithia morbida; assembly: GCF_012550715.1. Classification (NCBI taxonomy): domain Eukaryota; kingdom Fungi; phylum Ascomycota; class Sordariomycetes; order Hypocreales; family Bionectriaceae; genus Geosmithia; species Geosmithia morbida. Next base: position 328,826 of record NW_023336198.1, read on the forward strand.
TGGATGGGCCGCTGCCCTTTTCTTCTTCTATTCTTTTCTTCAAACACCAACACCACCCCCCGCTGGTCGCGTACTCGAGACGCCCGAGTCATACGCCGGACACCTCGATATGGCACTTGTGGGCCAAGAAGGCTGGTAGCTGCCGTGATAGGAATGATGACCTCCCATCACGATTCGAAGGTATACCTGCTGCCTATACGGACCAGTTGGCCATGCCACGGACAAGCTACGGCCCGGGAATTGAGTTGCCAGGTGTCTAGCAACCCGGGGATTTCCGCGAGATAGGCGGCAAGGTCGGGCAGGGTAATCGGTATCGTACCTACACAGGTGTACGTATGCGACATCGCACCATGGCACCATGCTCTCCATCGGGGCGCGTCATGTCAAGACTGCAACAGACAAAGCCATATTCACATGGAATGGTCACAGCTCAGAACGAGAACTCTCTAGACGCAGATGATGCGATTCTCCTGAGCGTCGACAATCAATCAACCATCTTTCCTCCATCGCCCCCGACCCGATTACATTGCACCTAACCCGACATCGCCTGGGCGACAGGAGCGTCGAACACTGGTCAGTATTGTTCCAGTACCTTCCGACCAGTCGACAAATCTTCTATCTTCTTGTTGAGCTTCGCACGTGTCCTCTTGGAAGCCTTGCTCTCCCCTGCAATCTGCTCAAGTTGAGCAGGCCTCAGGCTCATGACCCAGTTCTGGTCAAAGACCCTGAGGGGACTGTCAGGCCCATGGAGCAACTGATGGTTGACGGCAATCTGGAAGATGTTGTCTATGAAACGCTCCATGGCGATCCGGTAGTACGCCTGGAGTATGTCATGGACCTCCTGTAGGGAATATCCCATGTTTGACTGTTCCTCCGAGTGCATGCTGTCCATGTCCTCGAGAGTGACGGTGTACTGAACCTCTCCGTACTGCGCCTTGTCCTTTCTGGCTTTGGGGAAGACCTGCCTGAGCATCCTTTTAGATCTGGCCTCGTTGATTTCCTTGGTGAACTTCTTGTTGGCTGTGTAGGGAATCCCCTGGCGCTCGATGTTGACCAGCAGGTCTGCTTGCCTGATTGCCTTCCGGTAGCAGTCCACGAGGCTTTCCAGGATCGAGGACCATACCTTGTTCCGAGCCGTCTCGTCGGGAAGAACTAGCCGCAGCGCGCTGGCTATGAAGCGATGCAGTGACAGTATGACTCTGCTCATATAGACCTTGCTCATGTGAGGCCACTTGCTTGACTGTTGGGCAAAGGCCACCGAGACAAAGTTGGCGTTGAACGTGCCGAGCTCCAGTCCTCTGATGTTCAGATAATGCTGTCTGATCCACGAGGAGACGCCCCCCTTCGACTCCAGGTCCTTGTCGGGAATAGCAAGGATATCCTCGAGCTCGGCCTTTTCCCCATCTGTAGCGTCGTCTATATGAACAGATTCCAGGAGATTTCGCATCTGCTTCACCATGGCCTCGGAAGAGCTTTTTTGAGACTCCCGCAGGTCGTCTTCCGACTCAGTCTTTCCTACGTGTCCACGTTCTTCGTCGAAGTTGTTTGAGTGCGCTTTCTCGTGAAAGTCGGTGGCGAAGACGTCTGTGATGTTCATGACGTTGGTGATGAGCCGAAGTTCCGTCTCGCCGAGTGCGTCTATTGCAGTGTAGTCCGCGGCCAATGACGACCGAACGCAATCCTGAAAAGCTCCTGCAACGTTACCGAGGAAGATCCGTTGCTCATTCTCGTCTTGCCGAGGCCGTCCCAGACCTTGCAGCTCTCTTTTGCATTCTGTGATTGACCTGCTGAGATCCTGGACTAGGCGAGGAAACTCGCGACCGCATATGTCGATCAGCAAGGCCTCAAGCTGCGCCTTGAGAGCCCGGATACCCAGCCGTTCACCCGGGAGCCTCCTCCAAGGGTTCCTTGCAAAGAACCTGTCAAGCTCTTCCGGCTCGACGGGTCCGTCGTCGGGTCCACGGTTCTTCACGAGGTAGTAGCCGAGAGTTAGGTGCCGTCTCTTCCCATTGACTAGATCGCAGAGGGACGCCTGCGATCGCGGTTCGATCACGAGATCAGGCTTTGTGAGGACTCCCAGAGTGCGCACGCCCTCTGGGTCGTACTCTTCCGCGAGCTCCAAAATCTCCTGTGTAGCTATGTCGACGTTGCTGGGGAGGACAGCCAGGATGATGGTGCGGTCGTCCTTGATATAGTCCTTGACGAGCTCCCTCACCATGACTATGTCCTCTTTTGTAGTTCCGTACATGTTTGTGCGGAAGATTCCGGGGACGTCGATGATGGTCAGGTAATCTTCGGTCGGTCCATAGACTTCGATCTTGAGGACATCCTCACTGAAGATGGCACCACGACCCGCACTGACGGTCTTACGCAAACCCATCTTCTCGTTGGCCTATCAGCAGCCGCTGTCAGCGTTCCCGTTCAAGAGTCACGTTCACTTATATCGAGAACAGGAGGGATTCCGATTCTGAAGCATCTGAGCCAGCGAGAGGGAACTCACCTTGGTCAGGATGTCGACAAATTGGCCGCGGAACTCCACGGCGGAATCCATTTTCAGACGATGCCCCTCAACAGTCTTCTTATGTTCCTCCGAAGCATGCGGTCCAGCGTTGATGGATATCTTGACGAAAACATCGTCGTTTCGTCGGAAGGTTATCTGGGTGGCGTGGCGAGTGCAAAGGGTGCCGTCTTTGGGAAACGGGATACCGCTCAAGCTCTCAAGAAGCGACGACTTTCCCGAGCTCTGATCTCCGACGACGACGAGCTATGCGAGCGTGAGCAGGTGGAAGAAGGGAGGGATCGTTTTGAGGAGAGATCAAGAGACGAAGAATATGGGGGTGGAGGGTGGGGGGGTATGACAAGCAGAGGAGAGGAAAAGAAAAGAGAATCCAAATTGCCACCTCTCTCTTCTTTTTCTCGTCCTCCCTTCCCCTCTTGTCCTAATCCGATACTGCCCACCCACTTGGAAGGTGTGACTACCCGACACGAAGTGCTATATGAAGAATTGATAGCAGAAGGGGGAGTCGCATCAACTAACCTGAGGAAGAGCAATATGCTGGCCGATGTTCAGATCGCGGAGCTTGTCAATCTTCTCCAGCATCTCCGGGTTTGATAAGAGACGGGGTTCCATGGCGACGCCCATCTTCGCTGACTTGAAGTCGGGGCTTTTTTCGGGAAAGAATTGTTTATAGAACAATACAGTCCTTCGAGGAAAAACAACGAATCTTGAACGGCCGGAAGCATGCATGTGCGCATGGCCGTGGAGAGACGATTCCCTGCATTGTACTTATAGCAGGAAAACCCCCGCGGGATTACGAGAACCCCGAACTCTGGTACGGAGGCCAATGCCACGATTGTAGAGGAGCAACGTGAAAGGAAGACAAGTCACGACATTATAAGAGCCCGCATACATGCGCATGCCTGCTCGACTGACCTCCAGCCGACAGCACGGCCTCTCACCAACCTCAAAGTTGGCCTATTAGACATAGAGAGTCATACCGAGGTTGACGGCAGAGCCGACATGGCCGATGGGATGATGTAGATCCATCGACGTGTTCAGGCGGCACGGAAAGTAAGCATAGCGAGGTAGGAAGGAAAGAAGAAAAGAGGCCACTGATTAGGTCCCAACCATGTGATGTGCGTGATGGTGATGTCCCTCTTACCATAGGTCCCCTTTGAGGCTGAGGTATCCACTGAAAGGAATCATTGGATATAGATGCTCGATACAGCCTTGGAATCTATGCGGAGTGGTGCGCGGAAGCGGTGTTGGTGCATGTAGGCGCGCGCGCGCGCATCACCTCCCCCCCCCCCCCCCCCCCCCCCCCCCCCGGTNCCCCCTCCCCCCCTCACGGTTCCTGCACGGCCCTCCATTGGCCCTTTTTGAGGAGGGACTGTTGAACATGATGTTGGCATGTTGTGTTGTTGGCGGTGCGTCTAGCAGAGAACCAAGCACGGAATGGCCTTGGCCGGATCTGCATACATATAACCTGGAATTTATACGGAGTAGGATAAGGGTCAGCAGGGACATGACATGCATTGATTGACATGGACCGTCGCGTATTCGTATGAGCCGTTTTTGTGTGGCGTATATAAGGGCGATACAGATCCCCATGGTCAGTCACACTGCTTGCTTCTCTTTCCAAAACCACAGTCACCCTGTCGAATTTCCCTAGTCCTGAGAAACAGTCGCTTGACTCTCTCGGGACTTTGACCTCCTCAGTCTCAGTCCCTTTTCTTTTCTGAAAACGACTCCTGGGGGGTCCCCTGTGTACTGAGCAGGGCGACCCCGCGGAACCAGAGCCTTGTCAAGCAACGAGCAACGTGTTACCGTCAATGATCAACACGATTCCTCGAGCCGCTGGGATGATCTTGATCCTCCTGAAGCCTGCGAGGGAAGTTCCGAACATGGGCGCATCTCTGAGTACAGCTGTTACGCAGGTGTCGGCGGTGGTGATGATGACGACGCGCGCGTCTTGTTTGGCGTCACCACCGACGACCTGCGACAGCCGCATACCCAGACTGCCATTTCGTTTTCTTCTAGCTCGCAGGAGTTGGGAATTGTCCACTCGGCGTCGGGGAGCCTTCATGGCGCTCAGCATGACAGCCGCTCAACCCTCACAACCTCCCCAACATACCTCGACGTTCCCTACTCTCCTCTGCAGGATGAGGAGACCCTTCCGTGGGAAGGGACCCCGATTCCGGCAACGAACATCTCCCCTCCAGCCCACCGCAACGACACGCCGGCCGAACCCGAGCCATCTTTTTCTCTGGAAGACTATCTCGTCACGTTCTCGGACGACGGCGAATCCTCTTCGAACGACAACGGCTCCTTCTCGTCCCCGGATGGCGGCGAAGTCTCCTCCAACAATATGATTTCGCCCTCGCCCTCCTCTGCCTCCTCCTCCAGAGCCCAACCCACACGGCATGCTTGCAAAAGCTGTCCAACGACCTGTGGCAGCAGGGACTCGCTGAAGCGCCACGAGAGAGAACAGCATAGCGCTACCAAGCCTTACCGATGGCAGTGCCCCTTCAAGAATTGCAAGAAGCAGGGATGGGTCTATGATCGGAGGTACAATGCGAAGAGGCATGTTGTTAGAGCCCATCCGACCTTCCCCTCTTCAAAAATCCCGGATTTGCTGGAGTCTTTGCCGGAATGATTTCTTTTGTCTCTCTGTCTGTCTGCTTTCTTTCTTGTATTCAATACAAATATCGGTGTCCGCCTTCTCCCTCGATCGGGGTTGGCACGGGAGCATGCTGTACTGGATCAAGCGGTTCTGAATCTGTACCAACCCTGTTTGAGAGAGAGGACGGACTACTGGGCGCATGCCCTGCCTTATGGAAGATCAGTCAAATCCTTGATAAGGCAGGGCATGCGCCCAGTCTCGATGGTGTGGATAGATAAAAGAAAGCAACTGGATACGTATTGTTACCAGATAAAGGATATCCGTGTTGTCGCGTGATGCATTCTGCCGAGTTGGGTCTCGTCTCGAGCTGGCCCATGGCACCATTTCTCCAGACGGGAAATGACTCGACGAGACGCCGAATGACCAGTAGTAGTCCTGTTGAGGGTGTCAGCTCAGATCTGATGCGTCGTACATGTGTACTGGTGGTGGTTACTGCTACTGGTAGTAAGACTCGACGGAAGAAGAAGAAGAAGAAGAAGATGGACAAGATGGTTGAGGAAGAAGAGACTTGGACGACATATCTTCAAGGAGCATCTACAGTGCATGCCCCCCCCCGCCTGTAGATCAGACACTACAAGTACGAGTACAGCGGGTACCGGCTTACAAGGCTTGCAGGGCTTACAGGGGACCTCGTTGCACCAATTACAGGCCATGTGGTTGTCAGCACCCTCCAAGTCCATCTCAGGCCACCTCTCGGTTCGTCCATCCAACCCAACCGTCAACGACTCGTTCTGAAACCTCGCATCCGCACTCGCTTACATTGTCCTCTTCGGGATGCACACGCACCAACTCTTGGTACATTCTGTGCTACTCACCGTGCTGGCCATCAGATACCCCGGATCTCGTGAATGGACAATGTGACGGGCCGCTGTCGGAGGTGATGCACGGTGCACCATTGCTTGCACCGTTGCCTCGGAGCGAGTGACGATTGATGTTGAAAGCACGATAAGCGAGCGGGCGTGCGAGCGGGCGTGCACGAGGGTGAAGCAAAGGACAGGCATGCACGCGGTATACTTGAATATGTGGACATAAAAGAGACGGATCATCCCGACCATCTGGCCATGATATCATCCTCCTTCCGCTCACAGCAGCCCTTCTGCCTCCTGCACCGGCACACCAGCATCATGGGCATCAACGATACCGGCACCTGGCAACGTCCCCGCGACGTCCAGGACGAGGACAGCGAGCAGTGCATGGCCAATATAGAAGCCGAGTCGTGGAAGTCGTGGCCTAACGAGGCTGGCTTCGTAGGCCTCGACGAGCATCGTGGACCCGTGGACCTCGTGGTAACGGGTCACATCCCATCATGGGCAGCCGGGACCCTGTTCAGGACTGGGCCAGGCGAAGGCAGGCTGGAGATGTCCGAGGGTAAGACGCACAACGTGTCTCACTGGTTCGACGGGTTCGGCCACACGCACAGGTTCGACATCATACCATCGCCCGGCTCCGACTCCGGAGGTGACGGCAGCGTCAGCAGCGCGTCGGTGCGGTACTCATCTCGCAGAAATTCGCAGGCTCTCATCGACGACGTGAAGCGGCGCGGGTGGCGTGCGGGCGTGACGTTTGCCCAAAGGGCCGACCCGTGCATGGGCATCTTCTCCAAGATGATGACGCTCTTCAGGACGCCTCCGCCCAACAACAACGTCGTGGTGGAGAGAAACGTGCCTGGTCCGCTGTCCGTTGCCGACGGCAGCAGCACGGCAGGCTACCGGACGGGGACCCGCAACCTGTTTGTTCTGACCGATAGCGCCCACGTGCAGGAGATCGACGCCGACACCATGGAGCACCTCCACGACGACTCCACCCCGACGAAGCTGCACCCCGACCTGGCCGGGCCGCTGTCGTGCGCTCACCCCCAGAGGGACCCGGTCAACGGTGACCTGTACAACTACAACCTTTCGCTAGGCCGTCGGCCGACATACCGCATCTTCAGGACCAGCGTGTCGACGGGCAGGACGGACATACTGGCCACGGTGACGCCGCCGCTGCTTCCCATCGCGTACATCCACAGCTTGTTCCTCACGCCCAGCTATGTGGTCCTATGCGCCCCATCATCCCACCTCGCCCTCTACGGGATCAAGATCCTCATCAAGCGCAACGTCGCCGAGGCTCTCGAGCCGTTCGACACGTCCAAGCTGATGAAGTGGGTCGTGATCGACAGGAAGGGCGGCAAGGGTGTCGTGGCCAGCTTTACCACTCCCGCCGGCTTCTTCTTCCACACCATCAATTCCTTTGAGGAGCACGGTGGAGAGGGCCGGACAAGTCTCGTGTTTGACCTCGCCGGCTATGACGACCTCAGCCTGATACACGGCACGTATCTCGATGTCCTGCTGGACCGGGAGGATGCCGCTCGCAAGTTCTGGATCGATCGAGACGGCCGGCACAAGTGCCACCTCAGCATCCGACGGTACCACTTCACCGTGCCGTCGTCACCGGACACGGCTGCCACCGGCACGGCTGACCTGGTATTCTCCATCCCCGCCCCCCACTGCGGCGAGCTTCCCACCATCAACCCCGCGCGGGCCACGCTGCGTTATCGCTACGTCTACTCGGCCGGGACCCGGGGCCTGAGCACAATGATGGACTCGCTCGTCAAGACGGATCTCGAGACGCACGGTGCCCTTCTGTGGAACCCACCTCGGGGACATACACCTGGCGAACCCATATTTGTGGCTAGGCCGGTCGAGGCGGGGGGCACCGGGGAAGAGGATGACGGTGTGCTCCTATGCGTGGTTCTGGATGGCACGGCCGAGAGATCGTATCTGCTCGTACTCGATGCCCGGAGTATGGAGGAGATTGGCAGGGCTGATGCCACGTTTGCCATCGCTCTCGGTACGCACGGTGTTTATGCAAAGGAGATTTGACGAGCGGGAATTTGTTAGTCAGAAATCACAAGCTGGCACATGAGTAATCATCGTGACGGCGGCCCAAATAATATTGCTTCTCATCTTTCCCATCACCATTCATCACCAAGAGGTCTCACTAGGACGAGCTCGAGTCAATGTGAATGTATAGTCAGCAGTGGTAGTCGTCAAGTAAGGAAGCCTGCAATGCATCACTTGAGAAAAAAAAATTCAAAAAAAAATTCATGATTATAGAGTAATTTGAATACAGAGCAGCCCCCTGTCCTTCTCCATATGGGCCACTTGTTCCAACCATTGGACCATCTCACACCGACCGATGCATGCAGGGAAAAAAAGAAATCCAACCCGTTTTTGTCATTTTCCATCCACTGGCCAACCCCCGCGCGGTATCAAAGAGGAGGGGGGGGGGGGGTATCTCCGATAAGTTTTCGAACTAAAAGAAGAAGAAAAGGACAAGGTAAGAAGAGAAGAGAAGAATATGGCAAAAGAAGAGAGGAGAAAAACAGTGGCGAAAAAAAAGGGTCAAAGGAACCCAAAACGTTTTTTTGTCTTGTCAACTTGCGTTGCGTCAATACCACGGCGTTGAATTTTTTTTCTTCATCTGGCATCATCTTCTTCTCCTTTCCTCGAAAAAACAAAACCCCCCCAATAATAACTCCAAGGGGTTCAAAGTATTAAGATATAGAACCCATTTCTCCGGTTAATTTCCACAGTTGCGAAATTCTCCCTTTCTCTTCTCTCGAAATGAAAGTTTGGGAGAGAAAAAAAAAGGACAGAAGAGACGAAAACAGACAAGGAGGTTTTTCTCCCTAATTTAGGCTGCGGCAGCCTGAGGAGAGGCATCGCCGGTGGGCAACTTGACCTCTGTGCCGGCGAGGTTGGTCGACTTGGCCTTGGGGTTCTTGGTGTGGTAATCTGCCAGGGCGGACTTGATGGCATCCTCTGCGAGCATAGAGCAGTGAACTGTACGATCAGAGTTAGTCATTTTCTCACCAGATTCGTATGATTTATCTTCTTGTTTTTCTATCGAGATCAAACGAGAACGGGAAGGGGAGACATACGCTTGACGGGAGGGAGGCAGAGCTCCTTGGCAATCTCGGTATTCTTAACCTTTCCGGCATCCTCGAGGCTCATGCCCCTGACGAGCTCGGTGAGGTAGCTGCTGGAGGCGATGGCGGAGCCGCAGCCAAAGGTCTTGAACTTGACGTCGGAGATGGTGTTTGTGTTGGGGTCGACGCGGATCTGGAGCTTCATGACGTCGCCGCAGGCAGGGGCGCCGACGAGGCCGGTACCGACGTCGGCGTCCCTCCTGTCCATAGATCCCACGTTGCGCGGACGGGAGTAGTGGTCCAGGACCTTTTCATGGTAGGAACGGCGGGCGTTGAAGCCGGCCAACGACGGTGAGACCTGGGTGACGTGGGAGATGGTGGTAGGACGGGCGGCGGCGGAGAGGGCAGGACGGGCGACAGCAACGCCGACGGCCCTGGTCGAGGCGATACGGAGTCCACGGGAGAACATTTTCTTCTTCTTTTTCTTTGTGGTATACTGTGCTGCGTTGTGTGTTGACTGCGTCGTTGTGTGCGTCGGTTGAGAAAATGTCGAAGCCCCTTGGGGTTTTTTTTTTCTTCTCAAGGGATGAAGTTGTATTCGTCGATTCGAGGGTATTCGAGTTATTTCCTATCTTGTTCGTTTCGTGTATGTTTCGATATGATAAACACAGAAGTGTTCAAACGGTTTAATGAATTTTCGAATGGTGCAAGTTTCGTTCTTGATGATGATGAAAAGAAAAGAAGAAAGGAATCAGAAGCTGGGCGGGCATCGGCTGGGGGATTTCAAAGCAAATGCGGGAACTAGAGGCGAAACGGAATGGGCCAATCATCTATGACCTCGTCTATCGTCATTACGAGCTCGGCTCTTCGGAAAAAGGGCGGATGAGCCCAGCGAGTTACGGCACTGACTGCAATTTGTTTGCATCTGATAAAAACTGCGCAGGTATCTTGACCCGTTTTTTTTCTTTTGGCCTGGAGGGTAAGGAGAGGAATAGAGGAGAGAGAAGATTAAAAAAAAAGTATGTAAAAACCAAGTACCAGGGTTACGCCGGTCATCGGCCATTACAACAGAATAGAGTACAATATCATTACTTTTTTTTTGATGTTTTTTTTTTCACCATCTGTATCCGTACTCGCATTTGAGAATTCTTTCTATGAATCATCCCAAAATGCCGAAGGACATAATTCGGACTTTTCGGACCAACTCAACCAATACCCCGTCCTGTTCACTCCTAGTCACATTCCCGACCGGACCGTCCGCGGGGACTCGGCTACGACTCCTTCATCCTTTCCACTCGCTCTCACTCTACAATAGTGTGAGTGATTGGGCGCTCCCCCCCCCCCCCCAGCCCAATCTTGGTCGCAATGCAACTCTCAACTTTGTACGCCGCCAGCAGACGCCACTATGCTGTCACTCTTCCAGTCTTCACCACCTTCCCCCCCCCCCTAACAGATCTAGCCTCATCCGATCCGACCGGTAGCCGACACCGGGCTAGGAGGGGAGGAAAAGGGGGGAGGGGGGGAGGGGAGGAGGGGAAACTCTCCCAAAGTCCAATCAGCACGACGTAATAGTTCCCGAATCTCGATGGACCGATGGTTGAGATGGATTTCCCCGTCCGCTATGTTACGTCAATGCTCTCTGTCTGCTGAGTCATTCAACACATGGATTGTGATTCCATGTCGTTCAACGACACATGAACATGTCTGATCCATTCCATCGAGAATCATTGTCAGTATCACTTTTTCTTGTCTACCCATCATTGTGTTGTCACGACTTTAGCAGGCCTTCTGTCAAACTGCACCTACTCTGACCCGGCACCTTCGTGAACATGTTAAAGAAAAAACAACTCCCAGCTTGGGACGCACCCTTCACAGCGTCAGAGCAGGCGTCCGCATCCATACCCGAGGTCGAGACCGTCGAGCGGCGGACCGTGCGTGACCATAATATCCACCCCCGGCGAGACGTCCTGCTGCTGTGTACGGGGGTGTGAAGGTCGGCGTGCGGGGATGCTGGGAAGGCCCAGCTGCCGTGACGCTACGACGGCGGACTCCCGTAGATACTACGTAGACACCGTCCGTTTAGATACGCAGTGGTCCTCTTGCTTGTTCTCCAGGTATACCATGCCGCCCTAGTCAAGCTGCCCCTGTGCTGCCGCATCTTTCTCCTTGACCGGTGAGGCTGGGCGCGGAGCAGCCAATTCAAGGTGGCCTGTACAGATCCGTAACTCCTCAAGTGTTTCCCGATCATGTCAAGTCGCACGCGTGGATGAGCATGTCTCCGTCGGGCAGCTGCGGTTGAGAGCTGTGCGTATCTGAGATGCAGATTACCGTCATCGCAGCAGGCAGCCAGCCAGAGCGTGATGTTTCAGTCAACCACGGGCCCATTACTGTAAAGTGTCAAAGCTGGTCTACGTTGTACAATGCCGCCGCCACGATAGTATCGCCATTCTCGTTACTCTAATTGCAGACAGTTACTGAGAGTATCATCATGTATTAGCAATAGACCAGGAATTGAAAAAGGGAAAGAAAAAAAAAAGAGGGGAAAAAGAATAAGCAAAGAAGTATAGAAGAAAAGAACAAAAAGAGAGAGAGAGCACAAAGGTGATGATGGTCAAGAACTCTCAGAGCAGTTCCGTCACTAATGCAAATCTGGAAGGCGGGATAAAAGGAAACATTCTTCCTGGTCAGCACTCCCCCTCCTCTCTCTCCCCTCCCCCCCCTCTCTCTCTCTCTCTGACTCTGTTTTGATGGGGCGGCCGTGCGTCTTTTTAGACGTGAGATCAAAGTCTAGTACAGGAGATTACACAGCTGTCCTATGAAACGGACAGAAAATGTGTGGTTGTGTAATCGCTGAGCTCCTGTTGGGTCGTCGTACGCAAAGGATCAGCGAAAGGGATCCATAACTGTGGACTACGACGTATCAATCAGATTATCCTTGGTTCTCCGCAATCAGTGACGTTTACCGTTTACGCTTCTGTTGGCCCCTGAGTGTGGGTGTGGATGTGGGCCGGTGCCCTCCTTCATTGTTTCCTGAGGCAGAAACACACTCACACACCGGTTTCAACGTGGTCTGTGCTTGTATTATGTAAGGTATATGGATTAGATAATACACCATCACTCACAAGCCACAATATTCAGAAAATCAAGCCACATACTCCCAAGCTACGTCAGCGCCACCCCTCCCCCGCCCTTTTTGCCTTGCCTTCACACAAGCTTGTCGTCACGCGTCTGCATTGTAGCCTTGTCGTGTCTTTTTTTTTTTTTCCCTTGGAAGAAGCCATCTTTTTTCTTATAATTCTGCCTGTCTGTTCATTGCCTCTTTCATTTTCGGCTGGAGCGCTTGCTGCTAGCATCTCCCGGTTGCCATCATGGCGTGCCCGCATCTAGAATCGGTCACTGGTAAGCTTCGTCTCCAAAAGATCCCTTCGGACTATACCTACACACGCGACTCTGCAAGCTAACACCCAACTCTCTTCTCTTCCCAGGCCTCAGACCCCCAACACCAGCTCAGTCTGTCTACAGGGAGGACTGTACTCAGTGCTTTGACTCCATCGTAAGTCGACCCTTCCTGACCCGGGGAGCAGCAAAGCGTGGGCCGAGGTTGACGGATGCCCCACCACCGCCGTCACCGAGTACAGGACGACCCGAGCGGACTCGACGTATGCCTCCAATGCTTCAACGGCGGCTGTGCCGGCGACAGGCTACACTCAAAGCTTCACAATGTCCAGAGGGGTCATCCTCTGGCTCTCAACATCCGCCGGACCCCCAAAGTCGTCGTCCGCGATGAGCCCCCCGCCAAGATGTCCAAGCTGGCCATTGCCGCCGAGACGGAAGAGGACAGATACGACACGGCGCTGACGGCGAGGTGTCTCGAGTGCGTCGTCGACCTTGACATCGCGAATCCAAAACTCGCCCCCGTCGTCGATGGCGTCATGAAGGCCAACACCTTCTCCCGCAAGGAAGAGGTCAAGGCGTGGGAGCAGGAACTGACGAGCTGCGAGCACATCCTGCTCCTTCAGCAGCACGACCCCCGCAAGATTGAGCAGGGCGATCTGTCTCACTGCTACGCTTGCGCTCTCAAGGAGAACCTGTGGCTGTGCCTCGAGTGCGGTAACCTGGGCTGCGGCCGCAAGCAGATGGGCGGCGTGGACGGCAACTCCCACGCTCTGGCGCACAGCGACGAGTCGGGCCATGGCGTCGCCGTCAAGCTCGGCTCCATCACTCCCGAGGGCACCGCCGACATCTACTGCTACAAGTGCGACGACGAGCGCGTTGATTCCGATCTCCAGCAGCACCTGGCCCACTGGGGCATCATGCTGGCCGACCGTCAGAAGACGGAGAAGAGCCTGACGGAGATGCAAATTGAGCAGAACCTCAAGTGGGACTTTAGCATGACGACCGAGGACGGCAAAGAGCTCAAGCCGCTGTTTGGCCCGGGACTCACTGGTCTGCGCAACCTTGGCAACAGCTGCTACCTGGCTAGCATCATCCAGTGCCTTTTCGACCTTCCCTCGTTCCGCGAGCGCTACTTCAGACCCAGTGACGACTTGCCTCTCGTCGAGGACCCGGCCACCGATCTTGAGACCCAGCTACGCAAGATTGCCGACGGCCTGCTGTCGGGCAGGTATGCCAAGATTGATCCGTCAATCCACGCCGACATCGACACCCAGCATCAAAAGGGCATCGCGCCCGCCATGCTAAAGCACCTCATCGGCCGTGGGCATGAAGAGTTCTCTACGATGCGTCAGCAGGACGCCCTCGAGTTCCTACAGCACATTCTCAAGATCATCACGCGGAGTCAGCACACTGGACAGGACGTCAAAGACCCCACTACGCCCTTTCGTTTCGAGATGGAGCAGCGGCTACAGTGTCTGTCGTGCAACAAGGTCAAATACAGCTCCAACGAGCAAGACAACATCTTCCTCGACGTGCCGCTCGAGAAACTGCCGCCCGCACAGCAGGATGCCGACAGGCCCGCGTCGGACGCGTACAAACCCGTCACGCTGCAGGAGTGCTTGGATAGGTTTACAGGCCTGGAGAAGGTCGAGCTGACGTGCTCGGCCTGTGGCAGCAAGGACGGCTTCACCAAGCGGTCCCTGTTCAAGACCCTGCCTGATATTCTGGCCGTCAACGCTAGGAAGATGACGGTCGTCAACTGGGTCCCTATCAAGGTGGACGTGCCGGTCCTCGTTCCCGACGACCCCTTCCTGCTAGACGCATACCTCTCCAAGGGCCAGCAGCCCGGCGAGGAGCTCCTGCCCGACGAAGTCGAGTCGTCTCAGCAGGCCCCGGCCTTTGTACCCGATGCTACAGCTCTAGCCATGCTAGAAGGGATGGGCTTTCCCCAAGTGCGATGCGAAAAAGCCCTCCATGCAACGGGCAACTCGGATGCCAATGCGGCCATGGAGTGGCTCTTTGGACATATGGAGGATCCGGATATTGACGAGCCCCTCAATCTCGGAGGCGGAGCTGCGAGCGTAGGTGGTGCGGCGGACGCTGACCCGGAAAAGATTGAGATGCTGGGCGCTATGGGCTTCGGTCCGCCTCAGGCCAAGAAGGCGCTCAAGGAGACGGATGGTGATGTCGAGAGGGCCGTTGACTGGCTGTTCAACCATCCTGATGATCAGGGTATCTTTGACGATGACGGCGGTGATGCTGCTGGCGGTGGAACTACCGCGGCACCCAAGGAACCTGCTGGCAGCGCAGCTGTTCCTGCGAGGTTCCAGGTTCAGTCACTTGTATGCCACAAGGGGACGAGTATACACACTGGGTATGTTTCTTTTCTGCCTCCTCTCCTTCTCTCTCCTGTCTCTTCGCTCCGCCTGCCTAGGTCTTTTCCCTGGTCTCTTTTTCTTCCATCTTCTCTTCGCTCCCTCTTATGGCTGTGAAACGCTACTGACGAGACATAAGACACTACGTCGCCTTCATCCGCAAGAATCTCGACAATAACGGCGTCGAAGCACCAGGGTGGGTCCTCTTCAATGACGAAAAGGTGGTCGAGGCGCACGATGTCGAGGAGATGCGTAAATTTGCATATGTATACTTTTTCAAGAGAGTCTAAGGTGTTGAGAGGTCATGGTAGTAGGCGAGAGAGGTCATGAGAGCAATGAGGCTCTGTACGGTGATTTTTAGAAATGATTCAGAGATAAAGAGAAGAGCGAGGTGTTGTTGGTGTCTTGCATTGGAGATAGGTCGAATGGCATTGCTTGGATCTTTGTCCGAGAGCAACAGAACAGAGTAACGACAAGATGAAGATCTAGTTGAAGATCAAGTCGACTAGAAATCAAGAAATAAAACAAATGTACGCCGTCAACGCCTTCCTTTCATGTGCCATCTCTTCACCATCGTCCAATTATTGAGGAACCGGTTCCCCTTCCTCTTTAGGAACAGACAAGGACAAGGACCGCAGGCTATAGGAGAGAGTCCTCCCCCAAATATGAAGATCAGAAAGTCCAGGGGAAGGGAGCGCCTTCACTCCCCCAACCGGTAACTAACAAGGGTATCAACACGGTGGTTGGCGGTGCTGAAACCCCTGAGCTGAACCCTCTCCCCATTTTCAATCTCCTTCGCATCCGAGTCCCCCCACTCGATGGGCACGTCAGAGTCGGCGTCGGCGTACACGAGCACGTTGAAGGTACAGTCGCCGTCGAGCTGTGGGAGGAAGGTGACGGACGCGGTGATCTGCCTGAATATAGCGGCGATCTCACTCTGGATCTCGGCCTCGGACTTCTCGGGGGCGGTGCCGTCCTGGGAGGTGGCTGCCGACGCGCTGTTCTCCTGATCGGCCGTGTCCTTTGACGAGGAGGAGGATTTCTTGGATTTGGGCGGTTGGAAGATTTGAACCTGTACGAGCAACGAACATGTCAGGACTATATCGAGAGAGGAAAGTGGAAGAAGAAGAAGAAGGGGAGAAAGGACAGACATCGAATTGCCATCGCTCAACATGCTCCCCCGTATCCTTGTTGGTTATGACTATCACCAGTTTGGAAATCTTGCCGCGGACCATCCACTTGTCGAGCTGGGACATGATCTTCTTAATGTACGCCTTGACCTGGTCGTCGGCCGAGACTAGAAAGATTCTGTCAGTATGTCCTGTCTACCCCCCTTTCTTTCCCATTTCAAGTCCTTCAGAGCACAGTTTCTTACCCAGCATATTGAGACCATATTTCTTGACTCTGCCGAAAGAAAGTCAGCACCTCTAGCATTGATTCCTGTCATGCTCCGAAAGAGGAAGAAGTATTGAATTTCCATACGCTGTAAAGTCTTCGGCAGGATAAACGCCTCGTTGAAATCTTTTTTTTTTTTTTTACGTTACTGTCAGCACTGGAGGGATCGCTTCCTTTCGTTTTCTTCAAGGCCTAACATGGTTCTCGCTCGCGTACAGAATGGTATGGATCGAATATTGGAACTGCCTCGCATTAGCCACCCCCCCCCCCGGAACTGACAGCTCACATGCACAGCGGCAAGAGATGGATGACCAGTTACTCACGAATTCGGCTACAATCTTGGCACTGCCCTTGATGGCAAGCTTGTGCACCTTGGACTTGCTGTCCTTGTCCTTGTCCTTGTCCTTGGAAGACGGCTTGGTAGACGACTTTGGTTTAGTCGACGTCGACATTTTTTCCCTTTCAAAGGCCGGAGAATCTGGACGTTTGTTTGTTGTCAGAGCTGGTGAAGAGATGAGGTTCGATGGGGCGGTTGTTGTTGTTGTTGTTGTTTACTTTGGAGGTTGGAAGTGGGGGGAGGGAGTTAGAAGTGGGAGATAATAGATGGGAAGCTGGCTGGTGGGGCTGTGAGATGTACCATATCCTACCCTATACCTACCTATACGTATATGGTTCGCCATGAAGACATCAAGGAATCAATACATATGACCATCATTACATTATCGAATAAACCTTTTTTTTCGGATTCATTGTTTAAATGCTATCGATGAATTTTGTGTGGTATCAGAGTACATTTCACCATCTTCCCTGTATACAATTCTTTCCGTCAAGACCCCTGCCCCTTACACATCTCCATCTTACTCCAGATAACAACCCCAACCCTCTCTCCCGAAGAAACACCCCAAAACACATCATCATCATCTCCCTTTTCAGCTTGTCTAGATCCATCACCATCGTCAACCCGTATATCCCACTCTCCGTCCCCGTCCCTGTAGCTGCGTGGCCTCTGTGCGGGACGGAGATGGCCATGCTGCTCAGTGTCGCAAACAGGATGGCCAGGTATGTCTCTTCTGTCGTCGACGGTGTTGCTATTATTGCCTGTTCGGCCTGATCAGACCCGCAAGCCACGACGATATGGTAATGGGACGGAGGAATGGCCGGGTTTTAGTAGTCTTACTGCTCCCGTGATTGTTTCGTATCGTTTCATGACCTCTTGATACCCTTTGGCTCCCGGGACGAGGATAGTCCTCACCAGCGTTTGGATTTGGGTGTCTGAGAAGACTATCATCGTTACTGCCAGGTAACAGATCAGACTATGGGTGGGCACTAGCTAGGTATCGTATCAGAAGGGGAGACTCTGGGGTGAGGCGATAGAGTCATAAGGGAGGGGATGCTGGTCATTGGATCCAGCGAGGCCATATAAGCAAATTGTTGTGTGCAGACCTTTGTATACGGGGTCATATCTTACCCGCAGTCCTGTGGCTCAATCAGGTGCACATGCATTAGACATACGGGCCCTGGCGTTTCCCGTGTGTACCGGCCGGTGGTGCATCCGCATCATTCTACCATCATCGCCGTCATGAGCAGTCATCATGTGGTTGGGGGGGATGGCATGGCCCTCCATACGTCACATTCAACTTGCCCAAATATCACTGCTCACCCGTAGCATCATCCTCCCCCCCCGACCAATATCGCCGTCCGCCCGATGCACGTTCGCGATATGCGGTAGCACCTCCTTGATCGCAAACCCATACTTCTCAATTGACCCCTCCCCGCCAAACACCATGCCACGCGACGTCGTTGATCCCCTCAGCCACGCCTGTAGCCTAAACGCCCTGTCCGCCATATCGAGTGTCACGTGCCAATTGTCCACGGCAGAATTGAGCATGCCGTTGACAAAGAGGCTTTTGATGAAGCGCGCGGGCGCCGCAGAGTGGCAGCCGGGCGAGAGGGTGAGCATGGTCCAGTTGTATATGCCCAGTATCGATACCCTCGACGCCAGCGGGATGCGCCACGACAGTCCCCAGATCTGCATCAACTCGCTCGGGCCACACACCATACTCACGGGAGACCGGCTCAGAATGGCGCGGCAGTACACCGTGGCGATCATGCGCACCATGCGGTACACCGGATCTGGAACGTCGGCCGGGGGTGAGTTCCGCTCCATGACCACTGTGCTGGCCGGGCTTGAATCTTGTTTCTTGGTGCTTCCGGGAGGCGACTGGGAGGATTCGCCCTCGTTTCTTCCAGATGGAGATCCAGTGTTTGACGAGCCCCCGGCCACAGAAGAAGGCGCCCTGATTGATTCGTACAGAGGCACACTCTCTGGTAACTGTCTTATCGCATCTAATATGCCCGATACAAAGGCCATCACCTGCTGGATCTGTCCTCCCGTTGCGTCGAGGGGTAGCGAGAGCACGGCGTCAAACATGCTTCTCGCATTGTCCAGGATCATGGCCGTGTAAGTGTGCAGGCGCAGCGATGCAGCAGAACTCTCAAAGCTAGGCCAGCCCGTCATGAGAGGCGAGTTGAGGGCTAGTTGGAATGGAACCAAGATGTGATCGGTGAATTCAAATCCAGGACGACCGTATATGGAAGGCTGCACCTCATGGGCGAGAGACATGCAAATATCGTGGCTGCATTGGACACGTCACACTGTCAGTTTCCAGCAGGGGATACATGGAGAGACAGAGAGGAAGAAAAGCCAAGACTTACATCAATATCATCTTACTCGTGTATCCATGCATTCCCAGATGCTGCAGCCCCCCCCTCATATTGATCATCGTTTTCAGCCCGTTGGTATGCGCATGCAGGTCTTGCGTCCTACCCCAGTACCACTCGTCCAGAATCATCTCAGCAACAGCAAGAATAGCCGAGTCACTCGTCTGGGACTCGCGAGACCGCAGCGTATTGTTCAACGACTGAAAAACCATGCCCCGCAGCAAGACGACAACGGACTTGGGCAAGTGGCCCGTTTCGTTGAGGAAGCAGGCCGAGGTGAAGAGGACCGTGTTGATGAGGAGCGGGTCCTGGATGATGTACGGAATCCAGTGTTTCATAAAAGGGTTCTCGGGGTTGGGTATGCCGCTTATCGAGGCCTTGAAACGAGATAGAAGCCGTAGATCTGGGCAGGTGTCAGCTCATCGAGTTCTCTTTCAACCAAATCGGAGGTCCCTCTCTTCCTCTCGTTTTTGGCAACATTCTTCAACAACATTGACGATGAAGGGGAAACGTACGCGTCCGTACAAGCTCCTTGTTAAGCTTGGTAGGCACCATAGGCAGGTGACTAAACTCCTGGTCCATTTTCTGGAGAGACGGAGCAGGGTGAATCGATGTCTGGACGGCCGACACCAACCGGGCCGTGTCCGTCATCCACTCCTCCCTGGACAAGGGCTGTGAAATATTCCCGGTTCGAGGCTGGAAGGACGACTCAGGGCCACCGCCGCCGCCACCAAAGGCCAATTGGTGAGCTGCATTATCATATTTGCCGTTCCCATCCAATCGAAATGGAAGCCAATTTCGAACATGGCCTACAAATTCCTGTTGATTGCCCAGCACATCTCCTGGTAGGGAGGCAAGCGCAAAAGGGTCGTTGGAAAAGGGGGAAAGCTCATCCCCTCTGAACTCTGTGCTGCTTGAAGCCGATTCGAGCTGTAGAAGTGCATCTTGTATCCCTGAAAGGTTTAGGTGTGGGTACGGTCCCTCCTTGGAGACCGTTTTAGCAGCGGGGCCATCCGGCACTCGCTGGCCGCGTCTCCTATGATGTGGGCAAGAATCATTAACATCGATCCCGGGACACAGTAACACCTCTCACGGTCTCACCCTGAACGCTCGGCCCACAGCCAACTTACCTTCTAGGGTTCTTGTCATATGCACATATAGGCTGAGGGAAACGGCGAGCACAATTGGTGCAAGGCTGGCCCTGGGAACACTAGAGACGGCAGGGCACTTGTCAGTTGTATTACTCGGGATGATAATGGCGTTAATGGGGGCGCCGAAAGCTTGGGTGTTAGTGCAAATCCTCATCTCCAAGTGGTAAAAGCCTGCTTAGATGTGGCGCCGCGCCAGCTCAGAGCTTGAGACGACGTGGAGCATGGAATTGTGGCCCAGGGAATGTTCCGGGCCATTGAACGAAGCGGAATGTTGGAGGATGATGACAAAAATAGCAAGAACATGACGGGAATACCTTTTGCTTGCGACGGCGACATTCGTTGCACGAAGATGCCTGCCTCTCCGAAGGACGTTTTGGCGCGTGTGAAAGGGAGGACCCCTGTAGATGCTGCAAGTTGTCGGACATGTTGCTCGCGGGTGCGGGGCCAGGAAACAGCAGAAGTGTCAGCAACCAACCGACGGAGCACAATCCTCGCCAGCCACGTATGTCACTAGGGGTCTCGTTCTTTTCTGTACGGGTATATAAATGTTAAGCAGACCAGGTACTTGGTTCGAATGTTCGGTTGATGTTCAACGCAGTCGTGGATGAGTATTTGCCCGCACTGGAGTGGGAGCTGTGCTCCTAGAAGGCGGCGTTGTCTGTCAATGTGCTGCTACTGCGAGGCCTTTTTTTTTTTGGTCGATCCTGCTCCCTTGGGTGTCAATTGCAACTCTCTCTCTTCCCTATCCCCCTACCGTATCAGTTGTTCCATTCATTGCTGGCATACCTTGACGAATGGCTCCCCAGCACACAGCTCGTTGAGACGTCGTGGAAGCTCGGGTTGGCGTGAACGAGGGAGAGAGAAAGACAGTCTCTACCGCTGTCGTACTTTTGGACTTCAGCTTTGTAAACCTGGACTTGACCGGCGAGGGAAAACGAGACAGTCAGGGTCACCCCTCTCTCGACTAAGGAACACTGAAGAAACCTGCTGCTGGCTGCTGCCCTCTACTCCCAGCGTAATCTGTAGGTGATTGCCATTGGGGACTATCTGGCGCTTCTGCTCCACTGGGGGGACGGACGTACAGTCTGCTTACCCCCCGGGCAGACTGTGCGGTGTTGGCTGCAAGATATGATCACGCAGATAGCTAGTCGTATCTGCACGTTGAAACGCTCATTCTTGGTGGATGGGCAAACGGTACAGCTGGATCTTGACTCATAATGCAGTTGAAAGCACATTTGTGAACGGATGAAGCCATCACCAGCAGACGAGAACCTGAGGTCTTGGTGTTGAGGAAAGGAATCAAAGCTTCTTAATGAGCACGGCGGTGGGCAGGCACCCAGGCTGATCAGTCGTACCTGCCCTGTTATTATTCGCACGGTTGCGCTCTGGCAGTCGCCCCTCCTCGAAGCGATTTAATCCAGACAAGGAAGTCGCCGAAGCAGGGAGGTTATGTGTACGAGTATGCGTACCCCTCATCAAATGAATGATGACGAACATTTTTGAACACATATGAGGTATGTACGGTATTTCGAATAGCAGACCGTCGATCCAGAAGAGACTGATACTTCAAACAAACGCGTTAATATGCCATTTCCGCCGGAAATGGCGT
This sequence comes from Geosmithia morbida, assembly GCF_012550715.1. NCBI lineage: Eukaryota > Fungi > Ascomycota > Sordariomycetes > Hypocreales > Bionectriaceae > Geosmithia > Geosmithia morbida. The sequence continues at coordinate 350,569 of NW_023336198.1, forward strand.
TTGTGTCAGTGTCAATCTATCTCTGTGGAGCTCCTTCCCGGGCCGCGGCGTGGAGCGGATAGCGGGGCATTAGACGCTTGGGAAGGCACAGATCAGTCGCTCCTGCACTTTCATCAAACTCTCCCACTCCATCCCATTCTGGTAATATCATCACCATCCCACGAGACATATTTTGGGAGAGAGTCGCTACGCTTTATCCAATTCCCAGAGAGCCTTGAGTAATGATAGGCGGACTCTGATGCACGCAATGACAGATTCTCGGTGCTCCTTCGAGTTTGTTATCCCCCTACAGAACAGTGTCGGATATCGTTACCGACATTGACAAGAGCATAGGAGGATGACTTGAAACAGCTGAATTGGTGATTCGAATTGTTAGCGATAGTAGGCAATATTTAAACTCATAGCTTTCCTTTGGCCATCGACCCCAATTCCTGCCGAACCGCTAGATCGGAAATGATCTCCTCGCTTCCACCGCCCACCACACTCATCCGCAGATCTCTCGAAATCTGCTCGACAGTGGCTCCCGGCCCGCCCTTTTGATATCCTGCACCACCAAATACCTGTTGGGCCTCCCGGGCGGCTAACTCGAGAATCTGACCGCCCTGGATCTTGAGAAGGGCGATACGGCTGGCGATATCGGGGCTCTGCCACCCTTCAGGCGACGTGCTGACATGGTAGGCAAGCTGCTCAAGCCAGGCCCAGTGAGCCTCGACGCGGTGGGCCATTTCCGTCAGCTTGCGCCGGATTACCTGGCTCTCGATGAGCTTCTTTCCAAACGTCTCGCGCCGCAGGGAATAGGCAAAGGCCATGGCGAGACAGGTGCGGCTTTTGCGGTTGCACCCCACGGCCAGGATGTAGCGCTCCTTGTTGAAGTTCTTCATGATAACGGGGAATCCCTGGTTCTCGAGGCCGATGAGGTTCTCTACTGGCACACGGACGTCTTCTAGGTCGACAAACGAGGCACCACCGGCATTCTGCCCGCTATTCTCAATCTTTTCACGGCTCACACCCGGAGTTTCCAAGGAAATGACAAGCACGGAGATACCCCTGAGTCCCGGGCCACCTGTCCGCACTGCAGTCGTCATATGTGTTGCCCAGGGCGCTCCGGTGATCCACTTCTTGGCACCATTGACGACGTAAAACTTACCGTCGGCCGTCTTGGTCGCCGTGGTGGCGATGTTGGCCACGTCGGATCCGCCGCCGGGCTCCGTTATTCCCAGACAGAAATTGGTCTCGCGCGAGAAGAGCCCAGGGAGCCACTGCCTCTTCTGCTGTTCGGTGCCGTAGTGGACGATGGGCGGCGCGCCGATGGCGGATGCCCCGCCCAGCGCGATGCCCACGCCGCCCTCGACACGGCTCATCTCGTCGGTCATGATGAGAGCGTGGAAGGCGTCCTGCTTGTCCTGAGGGATACCTGCCAGCTGGGGAACGTACGAGGGACGATACTGGGCTGGCACGTTCTCAAAGGGAATACCCGACTTGGAGAATTTGATGGCAGCCTCGAGCGGGACGGTGCCCTTGGCCTCCCACTCGAGTGCATGCGGGAGGATCTCTTTGTCGACGTAAGCACGGACATTTTCCCGGAGCTGCCGGTGGGTGTCATTGTAGTATGGAGAAGAGAGGGTGCGGACCCATGCTGGCTCGCTCCAAGGGATACGTTCGTCAAGGGAGAGCTTTGGGTCAGGTGCCATGACGGGGGTGGGGGTGTGGGTGAAGCAGTTGAACTCTTGATTTTCCAATAAAGTTATCAATTATGATGATGTCGAACGATTTGAATGATGGGCACACATATGAGTGTACCTAACAGACATAGAAACGTTCAATGCGTATGCTACAATCGGGATTCAATGGATTGTCGTTGCTGGTTTTTGTATGTCTAGAGATGGAGCCTAGCCGAGGCACTTTAACATATCCTATCTTAGGCTCTGGTCGCCGCTCTCTGATCCCCGCACGCCATCTGGCGGGGATATTCCCGGACACTCCAACCAAGATCTTGATAGCACTATGAGCAGCCTAGTCCCCCTTCTTAAGTGACATCGTCTAGCTGAGCTCTGATGTTTATATGGATGATGTAGATTTAATTACTGTATCAATCGAAGACTTGTGTATGCACATCCTGCTTGAGACCTGCCATGCTACGGCGCGCACCGTCTAACACGAGGATAATACAGGTTCCCCTATGTCGTATTATTACTTCTTTTGAGGAGATTCGTATGGAGATTCGATGCCTGATACATATCGTCATCATCTGGTTGTCTCTCTCCAAGCCTATAAACTCCCCGCTACCGTGCAACTGCAGGCTTCAACGCAAACATCCTTACGGGGAATAGATTCTCTTTACTAGCTTCGAGCAGCCCGTTCTGCAGTTCCGTCTTGACGATGCGCAGTCCGGCTCTCTCAAAGATGTCCCGGAACTTGCTTTCTCGTCTGCAATCCAAATCAAACCACTGTAAGCTTGCGGAACAGAACAGAGCAGACTGGCCATGCCCAGTGGGGAGGGGAAAGGGAAGCAGCAACAACAACATACCTCGTCACGCTGCTATCAACCTTATCAAACACGTCTTCGATCCCCGAGGCAAGATTCTCCTTGACGACAATGACGCCACTGTCGGGGACGAGAACACCCTTGCACCGCTTCAGAAACTCGACGAGCTGCGCATCTGACAGGTGGCCCGCGCACCACTGGATCCATACCAGACCGTATTTCACATCTGTGGGGGAAGGGGTCCATTCCTCTAGGCCCATGTTGAATACTGTGCCTACGCCAGGCTTATCGGCCAGATTGGCTGTGAATTTGGCAATGGGCTCAATCACGTCGACTGTCTCGGCTACGTTGACTAGCATGCCTTGAGTTACTCTCCCGATACTTTGATCGAGGGAAAGTGTTTTTGTCAGCATATGAAAGGAGAGATATATGGGAATAGAGTAGAAGCGGATAGAGAGAGAGGGGAAATACCCAGCACCACCCTCTAGAGCTCGTTGTACCACTCTCCTGTCTTTCTTGGTCCCGATACCAAGCTTGGCAAGAAAGCTTCTTGATCCCTGTAGATCAACTCTAGTAATGGACGAGAATCCACCCAGCATGCCGTTAACGTCGGCGTTGATACCATCCCAGTAGCGTCTGCCGTCATCGCCGTTGACGAGTGAGTCTGGCGCTGGCTGGGCCATGGCCGGTGGAGGGGTTGCGGGATGCGTGCAGCTGGGCGATGACGGATCGGGTCAGAAAATTGTTGGAGAGTATTTCTGCCGAGGCTCGAGGTATAGCGACCTGTTCAATAGATCTTCATCCCAACGGAAGAGTGTTTTGCCACTTTCAATCGAAGTCTCCAATTTTGAGCTGCGTTCTACTGAAGCTTCAGTCCTGACGGCCATTTAGTCACGTGATATACTGGAACTCACTGTTACCAATGTTTCGATACAAACAATTCCATCACGAACACTCTTTTCTGTTGCGATGCATGCATAAGCATGTTGATAAAACGTACCCCATCAATACTCTACCTCTCTACACCAAATATGGCCATTTACGGACCAGCTTTCTCTCGAGCTCGAGATACCGCAGCGGCGTATACACCAACCCCATCCACGTCAGAGCAACGGGGAGCCCAAGCTGTCTTGACCATCAATATTGAACAAAAGAGAGAAGGATAAGGGGGGAGGAACCTGCACAAGCTCCAGTGCCAACCATTGCAGAATCAAGAGCACTTCTGGTACAAGCGCAGAACAGCACCCGCCCAACCGACCAGGAAGCTCGCAGAAGCAGCATACCCGACGGGAAGATGCGTCACGCCGGCTCATCTGCCCCAGCCATACCCCTTGGGAAGACACAACTTCCCGAATAGGAACTCGTCCTCGAGCGTCGTGATGATGCAGATGACTACCTAATAACCAAACAGGGAGAGGAAATTGAGAAAGATAGCCTGCAGCTGCCTTCCACCCGGTAACAGCGCAGGCGGTGTACAGTGTCGTGATGAGCGTCGACCGCATGGAAAACACCGATTGTCATGTGGTCAATGCTGCGAGATGTTTGAATGTGCGAACAAACGAGCTAACAAAAAGAATACGAAGCTCCCCCTGGTGGCTGCTTCACCATCCACACTAGGATAGGAAGAGAGGGGAGGAAAAAAAGAATGGGGTGAACCGGGATCGAACCGGTGACCTTCAGATATTGTGATTGAAGTTTTACTTCAGTCTGACGCGCTCCCAACTACGCCACCGCCCCATTGGATGGGTGAATCGATACTAGCGATTTCAGATGTTGCTCCCTACTGAATCTTGACCTAAGAGGGATTGCGTACCGAGCGTAAGATGGCTGCAGTGGAGGCAGCATGAATTGGCAACGCCTTTACCACTTCATGGCCAACTTGTCAATCTATTTTTTGACCGGCCTTTCTCAGTTAAATCGGTAGTCTGATGGTTTCGAGGTGTTTTGCTATAAACAGAAACTTATATGCGGTTTACGACACCGACATCGACAATGTCACGGTTAGTATTGTGGCCAGCGTATAAGTCCATCGGGTGGTATTGAATCCATACAATATCGGCGTCCTACACTCCTATCTTACAAGTACAAGACAGAGTGACTACACATACCGTATACTGGATCAAGTCCGCAATCTGCACCGAAGTAGAGGAACCTGAGGGGTGGCGATAAGTCGTGGGGTTTCCGACCTTCTACTTATACGGCATCTAGGAATGTACAGCTAGTAAACGACCCTTCAGAGGACATTTACATCAAAGTATCTACAAAGGAACTCCATTGTTCTCTCGTGATCCCTGTACCAACCCAATCATCTTGGCTCACACGTGTTACACGCATTGCCAACACCAATGGAGACACCTGCCATCAACATCCCCGCCTATCTGAACGGCACCGACGCTGCTGCAAGAAAGGCTGGCTGGCTATCTACTGGATGGATAGTCCAAAAGTTACCCAGAGAAAAAAGCAGTTGCATGGGTGGTGTTGGATCAGGAGGCGGGGCTATAGACATTGAACGCAAATAACTTTGATACTTGACAACCGTATATGGTTTTTTCCCTTGACAGTCCTCCTACAACAACCATAGAAATACTGGACTGTCTAGGGGAGAAGCGTAAAGTCATGGTCGTGGGCACCTTGGAGATAATCGTATCCATCCTCCATCCAGTCCACACAGGGAACGACATCACCCCATTCCATCTTCTCCTTGATACTCTCAGGAAGCTTCATGCGGAGGTTACTCCTGTACCAGCTCGGAAATTGAACCGAGACGAGCATGACACGCGGCTCATCAGTAGTGTTAGGCATGCCAGCATGCCACAGCCTGAAGTCGCGAATGATGAGGGACCCCTTAGGCAGGGACGGCTGAAGAGGCGGGCAGACCTTGCGGCGCTCCTCGCGGAGATCAACCTTGATCTCCTTGTGCGTCTTGGTCGTGTCCAGGACCCTGTTGTCGGTGTCGACGTGGGTCCCCAGCCAGACCTCTGTGGCGCCATTCTCGGGCGACGTGTCCACGAGGCTGACATTGATGCAGTAGCCGAACGGCACCTTGGGGAAGTCAAAATCGATGTCGATGTGCGGCGGCTGCCTGGAGTCAGCCTTGAAGGCCGTGTTGGCGCTGTAGAAGCGCAGGCGCGGCTTCGGACCCAGCATGCACTGCACCGCCTGCGTGGCGAACGGGTTGGCCAGGATATCCTGCGTGATGTAGCCCTCCTTCAGTACAGGCTCCTGCTGGATGTTGCCCGTGTCCTTGCCAAAGTTGCGGTGCGTTCCCGGGCGGGCGTAGAGCTCCTTGGCCTCGCGGGTCATGCGATCATTCAGGTGGTCTAGCTGGGGGACGGGAATAGCGTTGCTGATGGCCACAATGCCGTCGCGATGAAGAGCCTCTACGGCTGCTTGGAGGTTGTGAGACCCCATGGTCCTGGAGGAGAGCTCATCGGGATGGAGATCGATGATGGCCATCTGGGGCTGGGCCACGGCTTTGCCGTCTGCGGTGCTGGCGACAGCCATGACGGTTGTAGATGAGATAAAGATGCAGATAGGAACACAGAGAGAGAGCGGGTGGGTATGCTATCGAGGCTGCCTCGGCATAGATTAGATGCTTAGGATTAAAAGAAACTTGCTCTGTTCCGATTACCGTCGCTAAATATACCAAGAGATTTCACAAGGCCAGCTGATAGCGAAGAGGGGAAACTGCATGTATTATGCTGGGGTGTGCGCGGGATGATGTCGCCATGCCAGATTCCGATTACAGAACATATGCCGTTCCTCACGGTCAAGGATCCGCTGGTTCTATATTTCTACATTCAAGAGTCCTTGCGACGAGCTGACGGTATAGGCTATGACTTTAGACCCCTAGATCTCTTTCCAATAGTCCACGAGCGTTATCGGATGACCGGACCGGGGGTGGGGGGTGGTTGCAACAGTTACGTCTTCCTATTCCGGCTAAGTGCGCCCGTTGTGTACTTCGTATTTCACCTTGTCTTCGTCTACAACCAACAAGCATATCGGCACCCATTATTTCCGTCTGGGGTGACGATACGGGTCCGATTCGACGGCACTCTGTCACGGCGGACTCCTGACTCCGCTTATTGAGCGACCGGGACACCACGCTCGACTTGACCAGCCGATTGGACCCTTCGCATCTTCTTCTGGTCCTGTCGACCCAGCAAGCAGGGTCTCGGCTCAATGATAAGGCTTACACAAAATTAAATTACTTGTGTCGGAAACAGGTCTGGTATGATGTGAATATCCGGTCGCCGACGGGGAGGCGGGCGGAGAAGGAATATGACCTTCTGGTTCGTATCAGCCCTCAGGTCTTCCCTCCAGGTATTTGATATCGTGGTATATGAATTAAAGGTAGCACCATCCAAGGCCGCTCAGGTGTAATCTCCACTTCATCTTTCTACTCGAGCTTTGACCGGCTTACACCATTAACACCATGTCTTCCTCCCCATCGTCCCCAACGGTCAATAACAAACACGGCACTGTGGTCGGCGACAGTGCCCGTAATCCAGGCTCGGAAGCTGAAAAGTCCCTCCGATACACGGAACTGGAACACTCCTCGAGGTTATGGCAAGCCCTGCAGCTATACTATCCCGCCGTCCTATGGGACCTCTTCATCAACCTGGCCACTGTGCTCAAGGGCATGGACGGCACCATCGTCGGCTCGCTCGTTGGCCTGGACCCGTTCAAGCGCCAGTACGGCTACGTCTACGATGGCCAGTACGTCATTGAGGCTCGCTGGCTGGGAGCCTTCAACTACGCCAATCTCGCCGGTGCGGTCGTCGGAGCCGTGCTGGCGGGGTTCGCCTACGACCGACTCGGTCCCAGGGTCATGATGGCCGGAAGTTCGTGCTGCTCTCTGGCTTTCATCTTCATCCAGTTCTATAGTTAGACGCCCGCGCAGCTGTTTGCGGGGGAGCTCCTGAACGGGAGCGTCATTGCCTTGTACCCTATCTGCGCGTCGTCCTACATCGGCGAGGTATGCCCGCTGGCCCTGCGCGGGTTTGCCGCCTCGATGACCAATCTCGCCTTTGTCGTTGGCCAGTTCATTGCGTCGGGAATCCTCAAGGGCACGCAGATTCTGGATGGCAAAGAGGCATACAAGATCCCGATTGCCACACGGTGGGCTCTCCCGGCCACGATGCTGATCCTCATCTTCTTCTGCCCCGATCCGCCTTTCTGGCTGGCCAAGGGCGGGAAGGATGATCGTGTGGAGAGGTCTATCAGGAGGCTCGCATCTAAGCACGTTGATCCTTCACTCAAGCTATCACATGTCTATGAGACGCTACGTCTTGAATCACTATATATGCAAGCCGAGGGCGTGCCGTCCATCTTCGAGGTCTTCAGGAGGGCCAACCTACACCGCCTCGTTATTTGCGTCATGGCATACGACATGCAGGCCTTTACGGGGAACATCTCATTCATCAACTATGCAGTCTATTTCTTTGAGCTGGTCGGCCTTGACTCTTCTAATGCGTTCAGCATGAACTTGGGCCTCACCTCTATCGGCTTTGTGGGAAGCTGCATGTCGTGGTGGATTCTGCCCTACGTCGGCCGCCGTGCTGCCTACATCGGGGGGACAGTGACGCTGATGATTCTCTGCTTCGTCATCGCCACGTTGGACTCTGCTCCTTCTTCCAACGCAGCTGCACCCTGGGCGCAATGTGCCCTCATCATCACCTGCAATTTCGTCTACGATATCACCATTGGGCCGTACTGTTTCGTGCTCTTGGCCGAGGTCTCGTCGGCCCGCCCCAGGGGTCTGACCATCGGCCTGGCTACGGTGACGTGCTACCTTGTCTCTATCTTTTTCGCCGCCATCATCCTGTACGCGATGAACGAGGATCGGGGTAACTGGCGAGGAAATACCGGCTTTCTGTATGCTGGCTTGTCGCTTCTATGTGCTGTCTACTGCTACTTCTGCATGCCCGAGACTAAGGGCCGTACGTTTGAAGAGCTGGACATTTTGTTCTAGAGCAAGGTCAGTAGCCGCAAGTTTGCCAAGCATGAAATCAACGGAGCATTGGCTGCGGCCGATGAGCTTGAGCAGAGGGCTCGGTAGAAGAGTGTCTTTTCGGAATGGCCTAGGCAGTGTCCTTGATCGTGGAACCGCTAGCTTCCTGGTTACCACTGTTGTTGGTGCGGTACTTCATGAGGAAATCTCTGGAGCTAAACTTGTCGCCGTCCGAGTACGTGGCCGAAGTGTCAATGCTTCCAAGAGCATCGAGGCAGTCGTCGTCCGTTAGAGAAAAGTATGAGCCGTCGCATCTTGGGTGATGGCTAAAGATTATGGTTGCTCTTCTGCCAACAGATGGGCCCCAACGGATAGCGGATTAGCTGCACACATATGCATCATCCTAAGTGGCCCTCGATTGGGTACAAATGATATAATCTGTAGTTGCTTGATGATTATTGCCGGATCAAACAGCTGAATAAGCCACCGGAAGAGGTTATTCCGGTCCGATCAGAGCTTTCCCCTGATAAAATGGAACACCTGTACAGATTACACACTATTTTGCTCATATATAAACAACACACATCAATAAGAGGGTCAAAAAGGGCCTGATTGTCATGAAGCCCTTTTACATTATTTCATCAGTGAATAATTATCCGGATGAATATCCTGCCGATCCGAAACCTCAGACGAGCGTTTTACCGATATTATTCCGCCGCTAAGTCTGACAATTATTGTTGGAATAAACAGCTGAGTCATCAGTCGGAACAGGTTGTTCCGACCCGAACAACAGCCCTGAGGGATTAAAAGGCCACGTTTACAGTCAGTTTTTACCTATGTAATCTATCATCAACAACATCAAAATGGCACTCAACTAACCCAAATTCCTACACATATAATTGTGACCTGCTTGGTATAATCATCCAAYCARATCYAYYGGATWATTCCCCTKCCGATCYGGTAACTCAGACGAGCATTTYSCSKRMSYTAYKMCRYYGYYMSRYSKRRCRRYGKMRTARSKYMSGSRAAATGCTCGTCTGAGTTACCRGATCGGMAGGGGAATWATCCRRTRGATYTGRTTGGATGATTATACCAAGCAGGTCACAATTATATGTGTAGGAATTTGGGTTAGTTGAGTGCCATTTTGATGTTGTTGATGATAGATTACATAGGTAAAAACTGACTGTAAACGTGGCCTTTCATCGGTCGTGGTCGCTGTTGGGGTCGGAACAACCTGTTCCGGATGATGACACAGCTGCTTATTCTAACAATATATATGGTCATGTGACCGCATTGGATGTGGTCATTCGGACTTGCTACTATCAGATTTGTGTCATTAGATCTCACGATATCATGACCTCAACAATGTCAAAACTGCATCTTCATCCCCTCATGCTTACCGCTACCTCAATGCCTAACCGTTCTATTTTTGCACAATGTCTACAGAAGAAGACCTTCGGCAAAGGCTCAAGCAAGTTGAGCAGGCATATGCGAATGAGCGCCGCGAAAGGGAGCGTGAGCAACGTGAAAAGGAGCATGAGCGCCGCGAAAGGGAGCGTGAGCGACGTGAAAAGGAGCATGAGCGCCGCGAAAGGGAGCGTGAGCGACGTGAAAAGGAACAGGCACAGGGTTTCCTCCGAAACACAACACTTCATGAATACTTAGCAGCCAGCCAGGAATATGTCTTGTCTAAAGTCCGTCTCTCCACCGATGGCTACCTCACTACCACAGCTCCTACTACCAACCCTGCTAGAAAGCACTGCCCAACTCTTCTTACGCCTTGGGATGACTTTATCTCGATACAAACCGACACAATCCAGCTCATAGACCGCATTTTTCCTCGCGACCGGCAACTTTTCGAGAGCTTGAGTTTTCTCCAGGCTATGGGCGATCGCATGGATGGGGTGATACGCGGCGAAACTTCTCTTGTTCACGCTCAGCACAATACTATCGAAGTTCCTGTGCGGATCATCTTGTCTAAGATCAACGCGTTTCAACTTGACAAGCATAACCTCATCATTCCTGAAGAGATCAATTTCCAGACATCCGCGAATAATCTTCGTGACTCGGAAGATAAGAGGGACACTGTAAAGCGAGACGCAAAGCTACGGACGGACCAGATCTGCGTATTCCGAAACTCAACTCAGAGGGACATTGCATACGTCATCGAATACAAAGCACCTCACAAACTCCATACGTCGCACCTCGAGCAGGGCCTCCGACGGATGGACATCTTCGACGAGGTTGTCAACAGGATCACGATACCGACGGCTGACAAGTTCAAGCACTACGCGGAAATTCTCTCAGCAGCGGCGATCACGCAGACATATCACTATATGCTAGAGGCTGGGTTAGAATACGGGTACCTGACCAACGGCGACGCAATCGTCTTTCTAAAGATTAACTGGGCCGACCCAGCGATCCTCTACTACCATCTAGCGCAGCCGTTACGTGAGGTTATTGTGAACGAAGATGCGGCTTATAGCAACTCTCTCTGCCAAGTTCTTGCATTTACCGTGCTTGCCCTCCAATCGTCACAGCACAATAATGATGAACGGCTAGCGGCAACGGACAAATGTCGAAAATGGGAGGTTGATTTTGGCTGTACTCTGGACAAAATCATCAAGGAGGAGGAGAGGGAGGCCGCGGCCGACCCCACTAGAGGAAAGAAGCGCTACCGTACGCCGAGCAGCCCTGGTTGGGTGCCGAGAACGATCAAGAGGATCAGGCGAGACCCGAGGCAGCAGCCCCCACGCGAGGTGTCAGACCGGGTACTTCGATCTCACAGACGCGACGGTCCTGGAGGAGCAGGCTCCGGCGAGGGGGGTTCTAGCGGGGGCACTTCTGGTGGTGATAGTGGCGATAGTGGTGGTAGTGGCGGTGGCTCAGGCGAGACTGCCGGTGGTTCCCAGGGAAGTGCCACTATCGGGTCCTCATCACGACCAGCACCCGGCGGCGTCGGCGATGGACAGGAGAAGCCCAGGGAGTACTGCACGTCGACATGTCTCCTGTCGCTCGTGGGTGGCCGACTTCTGGATAACGAATGCCCCAATGCGGTGTTGCACCGCGATACAACGCAGGCCGAACCTAGGCATGCCGTGTCGCATTCGCAGTTTATGGACCTACTAAGGCAGCAGCTATCTCAGAGCCTAGACAAGGGCGTCAGGGTTCTAGGGAAAGAGGGTGGCTGCGGTGCCTTATTCCAGATAACGCTGCTGCGGTATGGCTACACCTTCATAGCCAAGGGTGTCACTGGGGGACGCGTGCCCGAGCTAGAGAAGGAGGTAGCCGCGTACCAGAAACTGCAGCCTCTACAAGGACATGGCATTCCGGTGTGCCTCGGTTCCGTCGATCTCAAGCCACTAGGTCAGGTATACTTTTACGATCTCGACGTGCGCATCATACGCTTCATCTTCCTGTCCTACGGCGGCATCGAGGTTGAGGCACGCGGGGACGAATCCAGGGCCCGCATCATCAGCACGGTCACCTCCATCCTCGATCAGATGCACAGCCTCGGGGTGGCTCACGGTGACGTTCGATGGCCAAACGTGCTGCAAGGCCCCGACGGAAAGATCAATATAGTCGACTTTGACCGTGCTGTGATCCTACCAGCCAAGAGTCGAGATACCCCCAGTGCAATCTCGCACAACAAGCGGAGGCGGCTCGTGGGCTCTGACGGGGAAGAAGAGGCTGCCTCGCCGACGAGGAGAAAGCGGCTCCTCCAGCAGGCCATTCGGCACGCAATTCAGCAGGACAATAGCAATGCACAGCATCTCTTCTCTCTCGATTGCGGCAGAATCATCCAACAGGATGGGTTATGACGGCAGCGACGAGTGGGAAACGAAATGAACAGCCTACATGATCATTCATAACAGCTCTGGAGAAGATGAATGGGGCAGGATGAGGCGTTTTACCATACCAGGTCATTCATTGTCTTGGAGGTCTGGATTGGTAAAACAGGAGAAATCCTATTTGCTGCGTATTAATACTTGATTGAATGAACGCCTAAGATCGGCAATGATGGGTCATCGAATCAAACAATCAGATGACTCTTCACGTCTCCTAGAATTAGTATTACCTCTTTTTTTTTTTTCTTTTTTTTTTTTACATTTCCCCACAGGCCAGGGGATATGGGGCGACCTCGGAGCATACTATATATAATATATCTTTATTAAGATGGCTATCTTCAACGTGCCTCCACATTATTATGACCCGCGTGAACGCCCATCCGCCAAAAAAAAAATACTAGGGTCAGACCTTGGCCGCCTCTTGGGAGGAGATCCTTGGCAGCGACATTTACTCATGTTCGCTCTAGCAATGGTATTATTATGTGACTCGTCATGACTCCGTTAAAGAGATATCTATCTATCGAAAGTTGATTGCACCAATTGAATGACGCGTCTGTGATACATCTAAGCCACCATGCACCTCATCGTCCCGTTGATCTCTTTAGCCGGAACATTAAGCGTTTACAAGGATATACGAAGTTTCGGTTTGGAGATGCGACGGATTCCAACCCCGTTAGGCGATGAAAAATAAATTGTTCAACCGAACCACGATCCCGTCGAGAAATTGATCGATATAATAGTTCAAAAGCCACGGCATATGCATGAAGTTGCTACTTTTGGCTTTATGTAAGGCTACGGGATGTGTGGGTCTTTGTCTCGTCTCTCAATAACTGTCTCTCAATCACGACCTCAATGATCGTCATTAACTCGGAGTAACCCCAACCCCCCCTCTCCTCCTTTCTCTCTCTTTCTTTCTCTCCCTCCCTCTCTCTTTCCCTCTCTCTCTCTCTAGATCATCACAGCGCAAGGCCTTGCTTCCTTGGCCGTGCTGTTGATCGTCATGTCCGTCAACAGTCGTCCACTGCCCAGGCGGGCAAGGGCCTTTGCAGCTTGCGATGCATGCAAGCAGACCAAGTCAAAGGTGAGTTTTTTTCTTTTTTTCTTTTTCTTCTATCTTTCTCCTCTTCGTCATATCTACCATTCCTTCTGTCCTAGGTCGATTGTAGAGATTGACGCATGTTGATCGTGCGAATCCAGTGTGAAGGCTCGGGTGCGCCCTGTGATCGCTGCTCGCGATTTGAACTTGAATGTACATTCTCAAGTAACCCTCACGATAAGCGCCTCAGTCGGCAGGTCGAGCGCCGGTATGGACAAGTCTCCGAATCCCTCCCACCTACTCTTTGCGTGTACGCGTGTCAACTTGGGCTCACACCGGGCCGCGATGCAGGGCCAACGCTGAGCTTCAGAGGAGGGTTGGTGAGTTGGAAGCCCAACTTGCTGCTGCGTCCGCTGGCATGGACCGAGCAAGCACCCCCATAAGAAGCGCCGAGGTCTCTCCCCATCCGTCCGAGAGGCCCTCCACCCAGAGCCCACGTGCACAGGGTCCTACTTCCAATGCCTCTGCCGCAGCCTCCTCCTCCGCCGCCGCCGCCGCCGCCGCTGCTGCTGCTGCTGCCGCTGAGAATTCGGACAAGACCGACTCCCGCATAGACGTATTAGCGGCCGGTGTCTTCGACCATCCCTCGTCCGGGAGCACCATGTGCTATTTCGGTAGGAGCCACCACCGCCAGAGATCTGGTCATGCCTTGAAGGCTCCCGTGCTCACCTAGACCGTCTCAGGATCGAGCTCCAATCACGCACTGTTCTGGTCACTCACAGCCAGCATCTCCAACCTCGGTCTGCGCAGCAGCCGTCTGCATCAGGAGCCGTTGAGGGCCGTCCAGTCCAGCACGGGCCCCGCCCGTCTACCGCACCCGGCATCGTCGTCGACGGCGCACTACGGCCGCTACAGCCACGACGACACCATCATGCCCCAGCCCGACGAGGCTGTCGGCCTGATCTCTCTCTTCTCCGACACCATCGGGGCCACTATTCCGTACATCAGTCAGCCGGCCATACTGGAAATCTTTGACAAGACTCAGGAACCCGCTGCGGCGTTCAGGTCACCAAACACGCGCGCGGCCAAGGGCCTGCTGAGCATCGTGTTCGCGCATGCCGTCTCTACCCGGGATGCCAGTGCTGCCGAGCCGTATTACCGGCAGACGCTGAGCTTACTCGATCCGAGGACGCTCTATGCGCCTAGTCTTGAACTGCGTATGTCGGCGCTTACGTTTCCTTCAGCCCTCGGCAGTCGATGCATGCTGACTCCGTTTCCAAACGCTAGTTCGCGCGCTGCTGCTCCTCAGCATCTTCCAGCAGAACAGCCAGAGATCGACTGAGAGCTGGACGACCCACTCACTCGCCGTCAAGGCGTCGTACCAGCTCGGTGTCCACGCGCCCTCTTCATACGAGAATTTGGCAGTCGCCGAGAAGGAGCTTCGATCCAGTCTCTGGTTCTCCGTCATCAACCAAGACAGGTATTCACTACCTCTTCGCGGGACACGTCAACTTTTCCTCTTCCCTTCTTCACGCCCGATCCTAACGTTGGAGCACGCAGGATGATCAGCACAGCTCTCGGCCAGCCGTGTCTCATACCGTCTGCGCACGTTCGGCATGAGATATTGGACATTCTGATCTCCATGCGCCAGCAGAGGACAGTGGAGATGCAGTATTCAAAAGAGAATATGGAGTATTTCCGCAACATCGTGTACGTAAACAGCCCCAGCCCTCTCCATCCGTCTACCAAGCAGCACAGCTGACCAGCCTACCAAAGCACCCTGCACGAAATCATGGGGTCCGTTGTCGAGTCTGTCTGCAGCTCCAACATCGACCCTTCGGGCCGGCTGCCGGTGGACGACTTGGTGGGAAAGACGCTGCAGCTCTCTGTCCGGCTAGAGAGATGGCGCCGCCAAGTATCGCCCTCGTCTCTCGTCTCTCCGCACGTGAACTTCAGCAGATGGTCGGCCGGTGATTTTGAAGCGCAGAGGAACTCGATACTGACGACGATATTCTACTACCGAACAGCGCTGCTGATTCACGGCCCTCTGCTGATGACCATTCTCGAGGAATGCACGAACAAGGCCCAGGGTCCTGTGCCCCATGTACTCGCGTACTCCGCCGCTTGCTTGTTGAACGACGACATGAGGGCGGCCAACGCTTTCCGCCATCTGATATGCGGCATCTTGGAACACAACCCATCGTTCCTGAAGCGCAATTCGGTGTGGTGGACCTGCAACTATGCCGGTATGCGAACACGTGCTGCCCAACCCGTCTTCCTCTCTCCCTCTCTCCTCCCTCTCTCCCCTCCCGGTGCTGACCCATCGCCAGCACTCACCATCTCTCTCCACACCTTTGCATTCTGGCTGTCATCGAATTATTCCGAGGCGGCATTCATGGCCAACGGGCAGAGCAGCTCCGACCTTGAAAGTCGCCTACGGACCTGTCTGGACATGCTGCGCGCGATAGGCGCAACCAGTGCGATGAGCGTCAAGGCCCACCGTTGCTTGCAGCGCCACCTTGACGTCTTAAAACCCGGCTGTACGTTTTGAACTCGGTATATTCTAAGCCCGGGGCCGAGAGATCGGCTGTCCGATGCTCCTGAGACTAACCAGAAACCTCCCTCGCCCTAGTATCGTCGTATCACGCGGAGTTCCACGGACCGGGACCGTCACCGAGAGATGGCATGGAGCAGTTCCAGCCAACGTCACTTGACGTGAATCACAATGCGCTGAACAATCAGGCGGAGAGCACGATCCTTGACCAGGGTTCCATGGCCGGTGTGCTGAGCGACATGAGTAACTTCCCGACGTCCGGAAACGTGGATTGGCTCGACCTGGACCTAGGCATCACTGATTTCGATGCGACCGGGTTGATATAGTGTATTACTTTTACAGCAGGAGCATAGTATCGTGAAGATGAGACAGACCGGCTCGATAAGTCGTCCGAACGAACGATTCCCAGCAGAGAAAAAAAGAAGAAAAACCCCCACCGAAAAAAAAAAACAACGAAGAAAACGAAGAAGAAAAATATTGAATTCAAAGCTTGGCCGTCGGAACTTGATAGCCTAGTAGACAAGAACACCTTAGACATGGAAATCATAACCGCACGTTCAATCGGCATGGACAGCAGGACTAACTCAGGCTCTGGTACAGCTTGCCAAACTGCTCCGCCGCAACGTCCATGCAGTCGTGGGAATAGATCATCCTCTGGACCTCCGGGGATGCCCACTTATCGGGCACCTTGCCCCCGCCATTCGCCTTGGCCTCGGCAAACTGCCTGTCGCGCTCCTCCTTGGCGGCGCCGGCGCCCAGATGGAGGGTGCGTCCGGAGAGGGCGGCCAGGTCGACGAGCGTGGTGGTGCGCTCCTTCCGGAGAAGCTCGTAGACCTGCAGGGACCTGTTGACAGCCTCGGGCGTGGCGTCGGGAGCGCGAGACAGCACCTCTGCCAGGACGGCGGCGTCTTCGATGGCGAGGGCGGCGCCCTGGTTGAGGTGGGGCAGGGTCGGGTGGCAGGCGTCGCCTACGAGGGTGGCGGAGCCGTGGACCCAGGTCGGGAGGGCCTTGTGGACCCTCAGCTTCCACTCGCACACCTCCCCGTCCGGGACCAGGTTCAGCATCCGCTGGACGACGGGGCAGAAGTCGGAGAAGGCGTCGAGCATGGCCTTCTTGGATCCCTTGGTGGTGTAGGTGGTCGAGGGGGCCGAGGCGAAGTTGTCGTCGGGCTGGATGGAGGACATGTTGTAGATGGTCCTGGATGCGATGGGGTAGCAGATCCAGTGGCGCTTCTCGCCGATCCACCGCGTCACCTGGCTGCTGTCGAGCAGCGCCATCATCTCCGGGTCGGACCGCATGGCCTCGCGGGGGAGGAGGACGCGGTAGGCTGCCTGTCCCGTGTCCTCGACGGCTGCCTCCAGGCCGGCCTGGCCGAGGAGGTGGGTCCGGGTCACGGACTTGACCCCGTCGGCTCCAATGAGGATGCCGACCTTGACCTGGTAGGCCTCGCCGTCGCGCGGCTTCACCGTCAGGGTCGGCTGCGGTGCGAACGAGTCGACGCTCTCGAGGCTGTGGCCGAACCTGAAGGTGATGGCCGGCTCTTGCTGGCAGGCCTTGTAGAGACCGCCGGCGAGGGTGGCCCGGTGTCCGGTGCAGTGCGGGTATCCGTACATCTTCCGTATGTCTGGCATGTTCACATGGGCCAGCTCTTCATTAGAAGATCCCTCTGCTCTCTCGTGTCAGCTGTGAAATCATTATTTGAAAAGGGGGGGGGGGGACCATCTTGAAGATTTGCATCACATAGCACACATTGTCCCTAGAAATGGAGGACGGCTAACATACCTCTGACGCTCGTTTCCAAGACGTCGGTTGCCTCTGCTCCGATCTCGTCCCAGCAACCGAGCCGGGTCAGGATCCGGACGAGGTTGGGAGCCATCTGAATCCCGGCCCCGACGAAGCCCAAGCTGGAAGCAGTTTCGAACACCTGGATATCCTTGAAACCCTTCCTGGCGAGTGTCAAGGCACTTGCAAGTCCGCCCATACCTGCTCCGATGATAGCAACCGGTAGGTCCTTTGGACTGTCGGATATCTTCTGGGGCCTCTTAACAGCCATGGCGGCTAGACCTAGTAGATACGATCCCACGGCAGAGGGTGTAAGTGGCCAGGTGAAACTCATGTTGAAGATGTGCATATGCGTATGTGTTTTTTCTTGGGGGGGGGGGGATTATCAATTGAAGAAATAGTCAATGACCGACCGAGTTCTCGGCTTTGGAGATAGATGGCAAGAAAAGACCGAGACCTCTCTATTCACACGGTTCCCTATCAGTATTATAACAGGACATGCATCCATGGACGTCCGTACCCTGGACGTTCCTCACCCGACGAGGAAGAGCCACCGTCAGCAGAGTGGAAACTCCATCCCGGGAGTGACGACTCTCGATGCACCAATCGGACAGAGGTTTCCCGCTCGTAACGCAATCCTCTCCCCCCCTCCCTTCTGTCTGGGTGTCTGGGTGGTGCTATATCCCGGGGTTATGAGGCTCAGATGGAGACGATGAGCACCGGCTGAATTCATATCCCAGTGCTTTGTGACCTTAAGTAGGATCAGACCTCTTCCTTCAATGTGGGAACGGATGAGAGAGACATCATCTTTCATGTACTCTACCAACGAGCCACCCACGATACACACACACACACACACGCACACACACAATATACGCAGACATATGCAGCACATATAGCATATACTTACATACACATACTTGCTTACGTATATTATACCTTCAAAAACAAAATGGCATCCGCAAGTCCGAAGGGCCCTTTCAAGCTGGTCACGGTCAACAATGCGCCTGAGCGGGCCAAGAGGCTCATTGGCCGCGTGGTTGATGAGCTGAAAGATCAATACACGATTGAGCACGTTGCCAACTGCGCAAGTCAGTCGATGGAATGTCTCGGCCGAGAGAGATGAGAGAATCTAACTGACCTCCATCTCCACAGGCAAGGAAGAATTGGAACCGACCGTCGTCAAGTTTCAGCCGGACATCCTTGTGAGTCGAGCTGCTGAGATTACGAGGTGACAGACACATCTCTGACCATCAACACAGTGCTGCGCATCAATGTGGACGGTCGAGGAGAGCACCCAGATGAGGGAGAAGGCCAAGTCCCTGGTCCCGGGCATCAAGACTCACGCTATCCCGCACGGCCTCCAAGTCAAGGATGGTCCCGACGCTATCGTCGAGCACCTCAAAGTGCAGCTCCCCGCACTCCTAGAGTAGATGCTGAATATGATTTGATTGATTTTATCTCCGGCTCTTCCTCGGCACCGCATTCCTACTGTATGGCGTCAATGGGGCCGACGATGAGATGAGACTGATCCGGTTTCAGTCATGCCTCTTACGTCCACTCATGTGGATGAGAAATGTAGGTTGAGTGAGCAACCTGACGCCGTCGGGTGCACGGAAGCTCCAGGAGGCTCTTGGCAGTGCAGCATCTACAGGTCGAGCGGCCAGGACACACATGCGATACGCGGTTTTCTTCGAGCCTCTCTACATACCCGTGAAGACAGCATCATGCTCTTGAAAGTTCAGTTGAGATCGCACCATGGCAGCCAAGAATTCATTAGGGGGGGGAGATGGAAAGTAAGAATAAGAAGAAGAAGAATGGCAAGCTCCGACTACTCATTCTGCATCTTGTTGACGAGCGTTCCGATATAAGGCGTAATCTCAACCTTGAATACATCGTCGTGTCGCAGAGTGACTCTCGGCGACTTGCCAAATCCAACTCCCGCAGGAGTGCCGGTGATGATTACGGTACCGGCAGGCAGCGTGGTACTCTGGGATAGGAAGCTGATGATGCTGGGGATGCTGAATATAAGATCGCTATTTTTTTTTTTTCAACAACGTCAGCATGTTCGCCCTCACGGCGGCGAATCGACCAGGGAAGGGTACGTGTGTCTTACTCCAATCCGCCATCCTGCATCACCTCATCATTCTTGAGACCGCGTATCCTCAAGCGGGAAGGGTCGGGGATGAGAGAGGGCGAGACGAGCGTAGGCCCTGGTGACGAGGTCAGAATCAGTCAATCACGTATCAGCTGTTTTCCCCCAGAAAGGGCCTCCCCATAAAGGGCCTCTCCAGAAAGGGCCTCTCCAGAAAGGGCATCGCAGCCATTACCTATCGGGCAAGAACCATCGAATCCCTTTGAAAAGCACCACTGCGACTGGCCAAACTGGGGTGACCGGCTCGAGATGTCGTTGCAGGCCGTGTATCCCAGCACGTAGTCCATGGCCTCCGATTCGGGCACATTCTTGGCGTCCTTTCCGATGACGACGGCAAGTTCAGACTCGTAGTCCCCGCAGTCATCCAGCTGAGACAGCTTAGGCAGCACCGTCGGCTCCGGCCACGGACCACCCAGAGAATTGCTCGGCTTCCTACAATCGAGAGAAGACGGTTCCTTGTCAGCTCAGCGCGGGGCAGATCAGACGGGACGTGGGCTGATGTTTACAGGAAGACGGTAGGGACG
Organism: Geosmithia morbida; assembly: GCF_012550715.1. Taxonomy (NCBI): domain Eukaryota; kingdom Fungi; phylum Ascomycota; class Sordariomycetes; order Hypocreales; family Bionectriaceae; genus Geosmithia; species Geosmithia morbida. Next base: position 370,907 of record NW_023336198.1, read on the forward strand.
GTAGGTAGGTCTAGTCCCACCTCCTTGGCGTGGTTCTTGTACTGGGATGAGGGGATCGCGATGTCAGCACGAGAGATGCGTCATCCCGCACGATTCCACAATCGGCGGAAGAGGAGGAGGAGCTCACGTTGAGACCGATGCACCGGATCGTCCCTACTTCGCCGGGATCGAGGGGCGACAGGAGCCGCTCGACAGTCTCCGTGACCCCAGTCTTGACACCTGGTCTGAGGACGGACGTGCCGGAAAAGACGTCGACGGCTACCTCGGTGCCGTTGAACAGAGCAAGACCCACGTCGATATCATCCAGCGAGGGTTGTCCGATGAGCCTCTTGCTCAGGTCGGATGTCGGGATGAACCGCACGAGGCCTAGGGGTGGGATAAGACGGTCAGCTTCGATCGGAAGGGAGGAGAGGAGGGAAGGTGAGGAGGTGAGGAGGTGAGGCTTACGCCTGAACTGCTGTGCTGCCATGGTTTCTTCTGCTGTCGATGTGTTACTGGGATTGATTCGAAGGGGTAGGTCTCCCGAACGAAGCAGCTCTTGTTGTTGATGGGGGGGTTTTTTTTTTTCTTTGCTCCTTTTTTTTCTGGTTTTTTTTTTTTTTCCTTTACTGAAATTGATTCACGGGCCGCAGAGAGAGAGCTCATATGAGCACCGAGACCGATGCACACGTTGCTTCTCTCTCACTCCTGTCTTTCATCTTGTCCAATCGGATCGTGGACGATCGAGCTGATGGCGTTTCGCGACGATGTGGGAGCTGATGATCCAATGGGAACTGGATGATCCGCCCGTGCATCTCGTCCCCAGAGAACCCGTACCAGAGCTCCCACGTGCAAGGTCAGGAAGAGAATGTGGCATGATGAATTGAGGGATTGGTATAAGACAATTCCTGTCAGATATAAGCGGCCATCTGTGCTCCTCGAGACCAAAATGCCATCGTATATTGACGATTGAGACACTTTTGACCCCAAAGCTCAAAGCTTCAGACGTACCTCCTGTCATCTACCCGACTGACCGACCATGGCGTCTTCGAGCTCCGCACCCTCCCCGTTCAGGGCCCATCTTCCCGACCTGAGCACTGACAGGTTCACTACCATGAAGGCGCAGGATGCCCACGAGTATGCCAGGGACTTCAAGCAGGGTGGGAAGCCTCCGTGGCTTCACGCCTTGTATCTCCATTGGCGAGAGCTGCTCTCCGAACCGTTCAAAGGCGTGACTTCCGACGGTACGTCGCTTCCTCCCAGCAGCAGCAGCAGCAGCACGGAGCTCGACGGGTGCACATGACTGAACTGTCCCAAACGTCGCCCCCAGGTCGCGTTCGGCCGGATCTCTTCCAGCTGGAGGACCACGGCATCCCCATCGAAGACATCGTCAGCGCGGCCGACGCTGCCTTGTCGAGGATGAGCCCGGAACAGAGGGCGCAGACGATCTACCACATCGACTCCCCGGAGTGGCGCACGTGGTCCAACCCAGAGTTCCTCCTCAGCAGCAAGGGCGTCAGGCTGGACGAGATCACCCAAGAGCTGCGGACCGCGGTCCTGGCCGTGCTCGAGGCCACGCTCTCCCCCGAGGGCTACGGCAAGGCAGTGTCGGCCATGCGCATCAACGGCTTCCTCGGCCACCTGGTCGAGGCGCCGGCCGTCATGAACGAGTTCTCGTACAACTTCGTCCTGTTCGGAAGCCGGCCCTCCACCACGGAGCCGTGGGGCTTCTCCTTCTACGGGCACCACCTGTGCCTCAACGCATTCTTCTACAGGAGGCAGATGGTGCTCTCCCCCTGGTTCACCGGCGCTGAGCCGAACCTGATCGACGACGGCGGCTACGCCGGGACGAGGATCCTGGAGCGGGAGGAGATCGGCGGACTGCGGCTCATGCAGGGCCTGCCTCCTGCCCTCCGATCCCGGGCTCGGGTCTTTGAGGAGATGAAGGATCCGGCCATGCCGCACGGACGTTGGAACCACGACGACCAGCGACATCTGTGCGGGGCGTACCGGGATAATCGCGTGGTCCCGTACGAGGGCGTGTGCGTCTCCGAGATGCCTCCGGAGAGCCAGGCTGCGGTCACCGACATCCTGGCGGAGTACCTGCTGTACCTGCCCGACAGGGCCCGGAGCATCCGGCTCGCGGAGTGTCGGGCCTGGTTCCGCGAGACCTATTTCTGCTGGATCGGCGGGTTCGGGGAGGCGGACGCCTTCTATTACCGTATCCAGAGTCCGGTCGTCATCGTCGAGTTCGACCACCACTCCGGGGTGTTCCTGACGAACAAGGAGCCGGCCAAGTTCCACATCCACACTCTTCTACGGACACCCAACGCCGGAGACTACGGGATGGCATTGCGGAAACTGATTCCCGGCATGCGGCAAGAGTTTATGTGGGAGGGCTAGCCAGCGCACGGAAGCGGGAGGCGAGAATGCTTTGTGACTTAGGCGAGACCAGCAGTAGTGGCAATGTGAAGACGGTACATGTCAATGCTAAATCGCACCGTACTAGACGATAGGCCCAGACCGTATCGTCACAGCTACCGGCACACTCATCTCCGCCGGCGTGAGCCATGGCCGGGGTAGGGGGGCGGCTCAGACCGATAGGAGGCGTATTATATCCCACACTAGGCTTACGAATCACATCTCCAATAATATACATGTAGCGTCAATAGCGGTCGGGGGGAGCTGACGAGGCAAGAGTTATCCGGAACGATTAAGCCTTTCCTGGGAGATGTATCGTGCTCGGACAGGGTCCAGGAGCGGGTAGGACGTCCCACGCAGATGCCCTCTCCCCCCCCCCCCCCCCCCCCCCCCCCTCACCTCCTCGTCTCCCTCCCCCTTATCTCAGCTACGTGGTATGGATCCGATGCGTGAGACGCTGCGGTGCAACTGGCTTCCGACGCAGCACAGCCTCAGATGGCCTCTGGCAAGGCGCATCCTGATTGTAGGATCACGTTATCCCATGCGAGAGAGTAGGAATCAGGCATCTGCCAGACCTCAGGCGGCTCAACCGACTCCAATTTAAGCAGCAGGAAGCACGGCCTGCATCACCGGTCGGATACCACAGTTGCATCCGGGACAGACTGCTGTTCGTGATAGGAGCCCGGGTTCACCTGCCGAGCATCCGGGTTTGAACTTATCCTGCCAGATGATTACCAGGATTTCGACCCTGGATAGTCCCAACCTTGGACGGATTGACCATCCAATAGGAAGAAGATGAACCGTCAAATGCTCGACATCAGGTTGGACGATGCAACTTGGTCAGTGCGGGGGTTGAGTTGAGGCGCTGTCTCGTTTTAGAAGCAGCCGAGCGGCATCTGCTGTAACCCCGTGGGGTAGCACGGCACTGCGCCGCCTCGCTCTATCTAGTCAGAACAAGCTGACAGGGATCTGAAGGGGGGAGGGAGGTAGGGAGGGTGAAGTTGACCTTGATCAGTATTATATATATCAAGGCGAGGAGTTTCCCCCCCCCCTCCCACCATGCTAGGTTCTGTCCGAACATGAGAATCTCCTTCCAAGTGTCATCCTCTCTCCCTTACCAAGGACAGACAGTTCAGTTTGACGGACCCTCTCCCTGTCAGGATGTCGAAACAGGACGTCGAAGCTCTCGAGAGCGCCGATCGTATAAGCAATGTGAGTTCCGTTACGCGTCAGACTGTCTGTCCATCTTATCCCCCCGGTGTTATCAATACCAACTCATACGCTATTATTTATTTTGCTTCACTCCGTAATCGGGGGCTATGTCTGCCTAATATACTAGGATGGAAAAAAAAAAAAAAAAAAAAGAAAAGAAAAGACCCGTTATTTTCCCCAGATATCATGATGAGATAATTAGCAAAATCCCCTCTTTTTTCTTCCCCTGGGCCCCCCCCCCCCCCCCTTTCCCCGGTTCGCTCGCTTATCAATCGGTCCGCATCCGTCGATGACCAACTGACATGAACTGAGATGAAGCGTTATGCGTCATCGTTGACCGAAGACCATAAGCAATATCTTCTTAACCGTCATGGAACCGTCGACTTGGATCCTCTTCCGTATATGAGTGATGCTGACCCCTTGAATTGGCCACAATGGAAGGTATGTGTCGCGTGCACCGACCCTCTGAAGATGAAGATGGGTACTATCCGTCTTCAATCCAAACATGAATGCGGGGCGGAGGAGGAAGAAGAAGAGACAGGAAGGAGAAGAAAGGGAGAGGAGGGGAAGAGAAAGGTGATCTGACCTCTCTTGTAGAAGATCGTGACCATCTCCCTCGTGGCGTTCCATGCCATGATGGCCCTGTTCACGGCGTCCTCGATCCAGTCGGCCTTTGTTGAGCTGTCGGCAGATCTGGGCGTCAGCGTACAGCGGACGAGCTACCTGGTATCCATCGTCATCGCCGTCCTCGGCGGTGCACCTCTGCTGTGGAGGCCCATCTCGCACACGTACGGCCGACGGCCGGTCTTCCTCGCCACGCTGCTGTGCAGCCTGGTGGGCAATGTCGGCTGCGCCGTGTCCCACTCGTACGGGACTATGGGTCTCTGCCGGGCCATCACCGCCTTCTTCATCTCTCCCGCCATGGCGTTCGGGACCGCGGTCGTGCAGGAGACCTTCTTCCGCCAGGAGCGGGCCCGGTTCATGGGCGTCTGGTCGTCCATGCTGACGCTGGGGGTCCCCGTCGCCCCCCTCATCTTCGGCTTCGTCGCCGAGAGGGTATCGTATAGATGGATCTTCTGGACGCTCGCAATCGTAAGGGGCCCCCATCTCCTTGCCTGCCCGAGACAGCCTTCCCCCCTCCCATCCCTCCTTCCTCGCTTCCCCCATCGACCGGGGAGAGCAGAGAGGCTAACTTGCCGTCTCCGTCAGACCAACGGCGTGCAGTTCATCCTGCATGCCCTCCTGGGACCCGAGACCCGGTTCGAGCCCGCCAGCGATGTACCCCTCGAGCGGACGTCCAGGTTCAGGCGGGAGTACCTCAGCTTCCGCCGCATCGACCAGACCCCTCTGAGGCTCGCCACGTTCCTCTCCCCCCTCCGCCTCGTCACGTACCCCAACGTCATCCTGCCGGCAGCTGCCTACTCCATGGTCTTCCTGTGGGGTAGCGTCATGACCACCTTCGAGATACCCCAGATCTTCCCGGAGAAGTTTGGCTTCGGCCCGGAGAAGGTCGGGCTCCAGTACATCGGGATCATCGTCGGCACCATCATCGGGGAGCAGATCGGCGGCGTCATGTCCGACAAGTGGATGCTGGCGCGCGAACGGAAGGGGAACTCGCCGCGGCCGGAGCACCGCCTCTGGCTGAGCTATGTCGGCTACGCGCTGAGCATCTGCGGCGTTGCCGTCTTCCTGGTGCAGATCGACCGAGCCTCGGATGAGTGGAACGTCACGCCCATCATCGGCGCTTCCATCGCGGCGGCGGGGAATCAGATCGTCACGACGATCCTGATCACCTACGCCGTCGACTGCTATCCGCAAGAAGCGGCCGCGATCGGCGTCTTCATCACGCTGGTGCGGCAGTGCTGGGGGTTCATCGGTCCGTTCTGGTAAGTTTCTGATATGCGACGCCGGCAACCCCGAATGCCCCTCTTCTCCTCTGCTCTCCCACGCGCTGACACACGAGACGCAGGATTCCTGATATGCTCGCCGACGTAGGGCTCCGGATCAGTGTGGTTGTGATAGCAGCTCTGATACTAGGAGTGTCTATACTGCCCACGACGCTGTTACAGTGGAGAGGACGATACTGGCGGAACAAGACGAATAGCGACTAAGCGATTCTGTTCAATTATCGATGCTATATACATATATATATATACCGAAGGGGGGGAGGGGGAGGGGGGAGGAGGTGGTGGAGGGGGAGGCCTGGGCCCTGGGCCCTCTCGGAATTTCTAAATCAATCGCTCTCTTTCGATGCCGCCTAACGTGACAATATCTATCTACAGGGACACATCAGTCCTCGACTCGAAAAAGTCGGTGATCAGGACACGGTGCGCCTCGGTGGCGACCGACACCTGCTCGTAGCCCACAGGCAGGCCGTCGACGTTCTCGGGCGCGGACGGGGAGAGGTGGAAGACGGTAGGCTCGGCAGCCGTGGTGGGCTCCCACCGCGGCAGGGAGCCGTTCCTGTAGCTGCCGCCCTGGTTGGGGTCCTGGGTCTTGATGAAGTTGGCCCAGTAGGCGTTGACGGTGTTGGCGATCTTGTAGTCGACCGAGGTCCAGGGGAGGTCGGTGCCGTAGAGGTTGTTGAAGACGTAGGTGATCTCGGACATGTGGTAGGCTCCCTGGTCCTGGCCGGGCGGCGCGTGGTCCCAGTAGTAGGTGTAGATGGGCGACGACGCCGTCTCGGCCCACAGGCGGGCGTAGTTCCAGGAGCCGGTGAGCGAGACGTCGCGGGCCAGCAGGTTGGTGTTGAGGGATGCCTGGGTGGTGTTGGAGGCGGGGTACGCCTTGAGGAAGCGGTCGGCCCAGTCGCCGTAGGTGGACCGGATCGTCTCGGTGTAGTCGGACACGTTGACGACGCCCCCGTAGGTCGCGCCGGACTCGTCCCTGGTGTTGCCGGTGATGAGCGGCACGTCGTTGGCGGGGCCGTTCTGGAGCTGGTCCCAGTACGTCATCGGGATGGCGTGGCCGTCCAGGGTGGCGCGCCAGTTGGAGAAGAAGGTGAAGCTGCTGTAGGTGCTCAGGTCGGAGGCGGTCACGTCGTTGCGGAGCTCTTCGACGGTGGTGACGTTGAGGAGGCCCATGAGCTCGCGGCTGAGCGCGACCGAGGTCGACATGTTGTTGTAGCCCTCGGCGAGCGAGGTCGCGGCCGGGTCGCGCGGGTCGCGGATGCCGCTCTCGGCGATGGCGCCGACGATGAGGCCCTTGGTGAGCGGGCTGTTGACGGTGTGGTAGACGGAGGCGCTGCCGGCCGACTGGCCGACGGTGGTGATGCGGTCCGGGTCGCCGCCAAAGTCGGCAATGTTCTCGTGGACCCACTTGAGGGCGGCGACCTGGTCGAGGACGCCGTAGCTGCCGGTGGTCACGTTGCCGGACTCCTCCCACAGCTCGGGCAGGGCGAGCCAGCCGAAGGGGCCGGTGCGGTAGTTGTAGGTGACGACGACGATGTCCTGGAGGGCCATGGCGCCCCCGTCGAACAGGCTGGACGCGCCGTTGGAGCCGGCCGGGTTGCTCCAGATCATGACCGGCCGCTTCTCGGCCGTGCTGTTGGCCGAGGACCAGATGTTGAGGTTCAGGCAGTCCTCGTCCGTGACCGGGTCGACGGCCCCGTTGGGCGCGGATCCGGACGGGCACGCGGAGCCGAAGGTGTCGGCCACGAGGGTCGTGTTCCACGCCTGACGGGGCTGGGGAGCCTTCCAGCGGTTGGCGCCGCCGGTGTCGGCGGCGAAGGGGATGCCCTTCCAGACGGTGACGGCCTCGAAGCCGGGGAGGTAGGAGCAGCAGGTGGCGTTCAGGGCGGGTATGCCCTGCACGGCACCGTACCTGGTCTGGATGGTCTCGTTGTAGAGGTACGCGTTGGCCGGGAGGCCGAGCGACAGGATGGCGCTCCCGAGCGCGAGCTTGGAGGGAGGAGCCATCATGGGAAGGTCGGATATGCTGGCTGGATGACGGGTGAAGGATGGCTGATGGTGATCTGATCAGATGTCTCTCGAGGAAGGGGGAGGAGAGACGGGAGAGGCCTCTCAGATATAAAGCAGTCGTCCCACCCAGCCTGACCCCGAGGGCTTACGACGCAACGGAGATGACATACGGGTATAAGGGGGGGGACCATATTCGTCGTCGGTACTTGCAAGGTTGGACAGCTCAGCCTATTCTCCCCCCCGATCAGTAATAGGCGCATCCGCATTCGTACTCTAGCCTAGCAGATCACTCGTACTCGTACTCCTACACAGCCCGTCATGGGCCGCCACCTCCCGATGCCACCGAACTTACATGGAACTTGGAAGAATCTCTAGCGGTAATGGCTATGATGCGTGGCCCATGGGGTCTATGCCACTCCCCCGAGCCAGGCTACCGACTAGCCGGCAGCCAATTCGAGCCTCGTATGCGAGCGGGTCGCACGGTAGCTGTTGACGCGGCCTCCGAGGGAGAAGCAGCTCGGTAAGATTTCCTCCAGGGTTCCGTCGAATGCGACGCATTGCGTAATGTGACATGTCCCCTCCATTCTCAGCCAGACTTCGGCATATGAGAAGCCCAGCGGGGCGGGAGACACGATACCGATTGGACAATGCCGGACGCAAAGACCGCGTCGACAAGGGACTCTTCTCTCTCTCTCTCCCTCTCTCCCTCTCTCTTTGCAGGATTGACGGTTCATTATGGAAGGTGCTTTTGTTTTGTTTGCTTCATAAGCCTGTTTTAGAGGCGCCGTCATATCCCTATACCGTTTCACGTTTCCCTTGGATTGGAAACGACGCGTACGCCGTCCTCCACTACGGAGCTGACGTCGACGTTTCTGGCCTCGTAAAAGATGCCGATCGTTGCGGTTCCTGCATAAGCATGTAGGCAGGGTCATCATATTCAGGAGCCTATGACAATGAGATTGGCTTGTCCAGGTCCAGGTATTGCAAGTATCGTCCGTACAGGTACTCCGTACCTCAGCCCATCGACATAGTTTAAGGGCCCGTCCATACCTCTTCCGTTCAATCCATCTCTCGGTCTCTTGGCAGTCTTTCAACTCTCCGAAAAAAAGAAAAAGAAAAATTTACATTTTTTTTTTCCAACGGGAGAGTATTGTTAAAAATATCATCTTGATAAATAAATAAAAAAAAAGGAGAAGGAGAAGGAGAAGAAGAAGGCGAAGGAGGAGAAGAAGGAGAGAGAGAGAGAGAGAGAGTGCAGAAACTGACAACCGACAACCGACAGTCATGCATCTGACCGCCAGCCTCCTCACGGCCGTTTCCAGCATAGGCTACGTATCTGCCGTGGGCGTGAGCTCGAGGGAATCATGCGATACCGACAAGCTTGACAGCGCCACGTTCTTCTACCCCATCACCGTCGACGGCACCACCGTATTCGATGTCGCCAAGGCGACCAAGCGCGGTGTCTGCGACATCGGCCGTGAGAACCTCAGTAAGTGCCGTCACCGTTGAGAAGCACTAGCGACGGGGAGACGGAGGGACCCATCATCGTCTGATTTTTTTTCTGCTCTCGTTCTCCTCTCCCTCCTTTTTTTTCTATTTTTATTCTTTTCTTGTTTCTCGTTTCTGAGACGTTTCGCAGTGGCCGATGTAGAGATCATCCCCAACGTCGGGCAGAGCATCCGCATCCCGCCGCAGGTCTGCGAACCCGACAACGAGACCTGCCTCCTCTCGGGCCCGGGCACCCGCAACTGCGTGCTCGGAGGCCCCCGCCTGTACTACACCCAGAGGGGCGATACGTACGCCAAGATTGCCGGCCGCCTCAACATGACGGTCAGCTCCCTCACGTCCGGGAACGAGACGTCCGCCACCGAGCAGCTGCCGGTCGGCCAGTTCGTCAAGGTGCCCCTGTGCGACCCTAGCGAGTGCGTGATCCAACCTTTCCAGATGAGCTCCAAGGTGGTCTACAAGGACTTGGCCGACAGGTACGGCTCCACCGTCGGCCAGATCATCAGCCTCAGCCCTACCTACAACTACAGCAACGGCGCCAACGCTGCGTCGCCGGATCCGTCCATCTCCATCCCCGTCAACTGCACCCTGCTCGACAGCGACTACGACGTGCTGGGTTGAGGTTGCCACGGTACTCGGACCCGGTCCCGGTCCCTTGGGAGTTTACGGCGTCGGTTGGGTACGGGGGATATTGGGTGTATTGGGTGTATTGGGGGTCTTACGGGTTTGGTCAAGGGGGGGGCGGGGGGGAGAAGGCAAGGTCCGACCTGCAGGGCCGCCGTACAACATGGGAGATGTGCATGTGCCGAGGCATATGCGCATGCGGCGTAAGACGGTAGTAGATGCAGGTTGTGAGGGAGTACGGAGCAGATGGTGGTTGTCGATTTTGGGGAACACGCTGTGTGTACGTGACATATACCCAGCTTCCGTCTGCAGCATCATTTTTTTCATCCTTCTTCTTATGTTTCTCTGCTTTGACTGGCATGCACGGTCCCCCTGCCTATCGCAGGAGATGCACACGGTATCGACACGATACATCCCGACGCGGTGGCCTGATCTGCTTCCGAACGCCGGTTTATGGTCCTCGTCGACGACCCGGACGCAGGAAGAGAGAGTGGAGAGCTTACATGAAAGCGTGCAGTATGCGTACAAGACGTGTGCGCACATGTATGTGTACATGCTTTCGTCTACGTGTATATCTACATGCATGCCCTCGTATGCGTCTAGGTCTACAGATGACGAGTACATTTTACGTCTACGTGTACGTCTACATGTACGTCTACATGTACGTCTACATGTATGTCTACACATGTCTACATGTACGTCTACATGTATGATGATGGCATCAGTATTGCCAGACATACCGTACGCATATACATCATTGACGTGTAGAATGCGTGCCGTGGCCTACCCTGCATCCCGCATCACCGTCAACGCAAGGCTCCGTCATTCTCGGGACGGCATGTTGGGTTGCCGATGCATGAGCAGTCTCTGCGAGCGATGCTGTATATACCCACGGGAGGCGGAACTCTTCTAGCGGCTCTCATCAGCCGTACTGCATGATAAGAGTTGCCAGCCACGTAGCCTCGAACGGTCTCGGATACATCCGCTCGGTCCTACCGACGACCTTCATCAGGTCGAGCGACTGGATGGGTGTCGAGAGAGGATGCCACAACCTCTTCGACTGGTATCGACATGGTACCGGTACCGTACCTGGGACCTACGCGTCCCCTTCTGTAGAAGCCGCGAAACGCTCCACTGTCCGTCTGTCTCCGTCCAGTCTATCACCTGTAGGCTATTGCTGATACGTCACGGATCGCGATGACACTGGCATTTGCGAGAACCGATTCCGTCGAATACGAGCATCACATGTAGGGCTGCGCATGGGGACGCCAGCGGGACAATCCGTATCCAGGACACCACAAAGACGCACGGTCCACGGCATGACCGAAGGCGCAATTGCCAATCTCATTCGATCATCATTTCGCTTTGCGGGAAGACGGAAGAGGTTCAGGTCAACCAACCTTGACTATCGAGCAGGCAACAGGCAACATCCCCCTCTCCTCCTCCCCCCCCCCCCCCCCCCCCCCCTTCGCCGATGCCCGACCAGGTCCCCGGCGCACCGCCGCCGCGCTTTCTCACGGGTCTGTAAAAAGGAGAATAAGAAAAGAGTCCCACAGGATCAGCCAGGGAGGGAGTTCAGATCCAACCGCAGCGGCGCAGGCGCAGCGGTGCAAGGCGGTGCAAGGCGGTGGTGCAGCGAACCGTTATGCGTCATGCCTCCGGTCGCATCTCTCAACGTACCCGAGCCCCTCATCATTCCAACCGCCCCCCTTTCGGAGAGAGGAGAGCGCTATGCGGGAGTTGCCCCCTTCGAGATCATCGTCCCTGTCCGCGGGGGAAGCCGAGGAAACCGGCAAGGTCCACGTGCCCGCCGGCCAAGTCCCAGCAGTCTGATCCTCCTCCTCGACGGCACTCCTCGATCCCGAGGACCTTGGCTCTGTTCTTCTTCACACCCGCGCGGGAGGAGTACGAGACATCACCGCCGATACGTGCGGCAGCACCAGACTCCAACATCACCCCTCACAGGTACCGATGTGTAGTCTCATCTACTTGAGGGGAGGGGACGGTGGAGAATGGGGGGGGGGGGGCGCCTCTCTCGTTTCTTCTCTTGAGCCTCGTGCATCGACCCGGCATTGGAGGAATCCACCAACCGACTGAGGCGAACGGTAGAACGTGGGATCTCGCGTCTCCATAATTCGAGTCTGCCACGATAGCATCATCATCGATACTGCTCTACCCTCTACGGAAGAGGTGATATTGCTACTAGTGTAGTAGTAGTAGTGACTAGTAGTCTCAGTATGGGCAAAGCAGAGCACGGGTAAAGCAGAGTACAGGTTCACGACTTGTAACGAGCAACAATCAATACCAGGAACCGGGCACGTGTGGTACGGACTACAGGCAGACTAATCCGCCCATGATGATACTATAATATTATACTATACAATAGTATGTATCTAGTGCCAGCACAGAGCCACGGCGGCTTCCCAATGTAGGATAGATGGGTATGTCGATCAGGACTCCTGTTCAGGGGGATTTCGTGTTACAGCTTTGAGAGCTTTTCTCTCTCTTTATCGTAGTGCCGGCGAATACTCCGCAATATTCCTGTTACCAGTAAAAGAGGTTTCCGTTTTATTGACAAGGGGTTTCCTTCTTCTTATCTCTTCTTTTTTTTAAAAAAAAGAAGAGGAAGGCAGTGCAGCTCTCCTCCTTCTCTTATAAAGACATTCAACGCTTCCTTCTGTCCTTCCGTCCTCTCTATTCCTTTCGCTCCGCTCTCACTCACCTTCTTTTGCATCGTCGACAAGCTTGGACTTCTCACCTCTCGTCTCTCTTTTTTCTTTCTTCCATTGCTTGAGAACCGACACGGACCTACACTTGGCATACATCACACGCTCTTTCTTCTTCTCTTCTTCTCCCCCCCCTCTCTTTCTCGCCCCTACAGCCAAGAATTTCACCCCCGACGAAAGGAAAGGAATACGCGCACCTGCAAACCCCCCAACCCTAAGACAGAAGAAGAAAAAAATGAAGACCATCACTACTTCCCTCGTCCTTCTCCAGGCCCTCGCCGTTCAGGGGGTTCGTATCATCCAGTCCAACGACGACGGCTGGGCAGAGTCTTATATCCGCACCTTCAACGATGCCCTCATCGACGCCGGTCACGATGTTCTCCTCTCTGCTCCCGCTGATAACCAATCTGGCAAGGGTATGCTTCTCATGACCTCGCACGCTCTTCTCTTCTTTTTGGCCTCGCACGCTCGCACTTCCTCTCCTCCTCTTCTTCTCTTCCCTCGCACGCTCGCACTCTCCTTCTTTCTTCACGCGCACATGTACACATGCACGCACTCTCACTCTGTCAACAAGACCAGCATACGATGCATGTATTAAAAAAAAAAAAAAACACAGGCTCCCTAGACTCTGACCCTTCGAACCGCACCGAACCTTGCGAATACGACAGCTGCCCCGCCAACTCGGGTCCGTACGGCTCCGACCCGTCCCGCGCCGACCTGAACTGGGTGAACTCGTACCCGGCCACGTCGATGCGCTACGGCCTCGACGTCTTCGCCCCCGAGGTCTGGGGAAGCGGGGTGAAGCCCGACATCGCCGTGACGGGACCCAACGTCGGCTCCAACCTGTGGGTCCAGGTCCCCTTCTCCGGGACCGTCGGGTCGGCCTGCTACGCCGTCGAGGAGGCCGGCATCCCCGCCATCGCCTTCTCCGGCCTGTCGAGCGGCAACGTCGCCTTTGACGCCACGCCCGTGCCCGAGCGCAGCCTCGTCTACGCCGAGCTGGCCGCGACCCTGACCGAGGCCGTCATCGCGTCGGGAAAGCCCTACCTCCCCGACGGCGTCTTCCTCAACGTCAACTTCCCCAAGGTAGAGGGCGGCTGCACCGCCGCCTCCGACTTCAGCTGGGTTCTCAGCCGCATCAACCCCGGCTTCGCCTCGCCGGAGGACGTCGACTGGTGCGGCTCTACCCGTCTGCCCACCGAGACCCACGTCACCGGCCAGGATGGCTGCTACATCTCTGTCAGCGTCGGCGACGCCTCCGACAAGACTACCGTCAACGATGATCGCCAGGCTACCGTCCTGGAGAAGCTCAAGGACCTGCTCGTCTGCCTTCCTTAGCTGGTTACCACTTAGCCTCATCAGATCGTAGATGAGACGTCTTCATGAATCCAACTTTCCCACAACCGCTCTCGTCATCCGTATGCCTTCCCTTGACTCTAACCACCATGCGCCCTTTGTCCACATGTGGGACGTCCCGCACCGGCGTTACATAGACAGAGACTCTGACCACCGCACCGCTCTCCCGCATCGTGAACATGTGCCACCATTTCAAGCAGTAGTCCATCATGCGAGATAGACATCGTATCAAGACAGCCATGAGACTATCATTCGAGAAATCGCTCATGAATCCCATTTCCCATATTCGAGGGGGGGGTTCGGTAGATATCCCCTGGAAAACTTCACCCCTGCCACCATTTCATGGTTATAACTCTTCCATCCCTCTTTTTCAGCGCACTATGGCACCATGGTCAATCCCTAGATTCGGGAGAAACTCCAAGAAAAGGAAGAGAGCTATTGCAAGAGAGAAGGAGAGAGAAGGAGAGAGAGGGAGAGAGAGAGAGAGAATAAAGGAAAAAAAACCGTAATAATTAAGACAACAGAGAGAATATATTTCCGGGGATAGGGTTTCCCTTCCCAAAGAAAAAAGAAAAAAGAAAGGCCATATAAGAGAGTCATTTCCATTCATATTGTCCGTGTTCCAAAAACGAATAAGAAACGTGAAAGATGTAGAGAATTTGAAAAAAACAAAACAAAAAAAAACACTTTTTTTCCCCCACACGGGTGTATCCCAGACGTAATAGTGTGGTAATATATGCCGCTCTTCCAAAATAAAAATAAGAAAATTCAAGAGATCCAAGAATATTCCAAGAAAAACCACCGCAACGCCTTCATACGCGTCTCTGGGGATGACAGCCGTCTTCCCAGAGACCAAAACAGGGTCATCATCGCAAAAAAAAAAAAACATATACATGGAAAGTCGTTTGCTAACAAAGGATACGGCAAGAGGGTCAAGGCGTCTTGCCACATGAGGGTTAGATGTAGCAGACACCTAGTACCCCTGGGCGGTCGTCCGTTGTCTCTTGACGGGTGGGCTCTCGCCATCCGACAGCCGCGAGTTTGTGTCGGCAGAGGACATGTTGGTCGAGTACATGGAGTGAGGGTTAGACCCAATGTTGTTGTACTGGCCGCCTCCATTCATACCAAAGTAGCCCTGGTCCAGGCCGGTCGACCAGTTCTGTGCGTTGGCAGGCGGCGTCTGCGCCTCGTACTTTGCGGGATTCTGGTGTAGGAACTGCTGCTGCTGCTGCCCGTCCAGGGGGTAGTATCCGGCACTGGATCCCATCTCACCATCATTCGGAGGGTTTTTCATGAGATGGCCCAGATGTGCGCGGATGGATTTCGACAGACCGTCACGGGTAAAGGGCTTTGCCAGCACTCCATTCATACCTGCGGGACATGGTGTTAGTATCATGCAGTCGAGACCGGTCGGAACTCGGGACCGTCTTGGGGCAGCTAACCGTGCTCAAAGTAGCCATTGACTTCCTCGGGGCGGATATTTGACGTCATGGCAATGATGGGTATCGTCGTGTTGGTCTGACGGATGTACATCGTAGCCGAGACGCCATCCAGACGAGGCATGATGATGTCCATGAAGATCATGTCATAGTTGTCGCGGTCGGGGCCGTTGATGATGAGAGAGTAGGCCTCGGCACCGTTGGGTGCATGCTTCACTTCGCAGCCCATTGTCCCCAGGAACTTGATGCCAATCTTGGTGCATGTCGGGTCGTCCTCGACCAGGAGCACGAGGGGCTTCTTAGCCCATACACTGTCGGCACCGTTGGTGGGACCAGCCGTGGCCGTCATGCCGGGCCCTTGAGGCGGCTGGGTGATCTGGGTTCGCTCCATCATGACACCGGGGTTCAGGTCGGCGGGCACAGCATATGGGATCTTGTTGATGTGATCGGCGTGGAAGGGGTCGATACCGACTGTCTGTCCAACAGGGTAGACGGGATAGCGGTTGATGTCGTGCATGGGATCGCTAAGTATACCCATCGAGGTGGGTGTGACCATGGCGCTCGAATCGGCGGGTGAGCCGTACATGTGCTGGAGTCGGTCAAGCTCACGATCGGCGGCCGTCTCGGTGTTGATGCTGGTGAGGAGCTCGCGAGCTCTCCGTAGCTCAGGCACGGGCTCCTCTGTCTCTGCGCCCCCCCGGCCGTTGGAAGTAACGGGCTGGGCGCCGTTGCCGTTGGCGCCGTTGGCGCCGCTGTGGTTGCCGTGATTGTTCACAGCCGAGGTGGCTCCCTCGTAGGGCGTGAGGTAGTTGAGCACTTCGTGAGAAGCCTGCTTCTGCATGGAGAGGATTTTTTGAATATTGAGAACCTCGTTGACGAGAATCTTGTTGGTCTGCAGGACTTCGCCATACAGCTCCTGGAGCTGCTGCACTTGTTGTTGGGTAGCGGCCAGTTGCTCTGACATTGCATTGATGTGGTGGGTTGTGGTTATGTCGTCCGAGACGGGGGCCTTTCTGGGAGCGGGAGCCTTGCGGCGGATGTTGTCGAGATCATCTTTGCTGTCGATGCGGAAATGGGGGTGTTTGAACTCGAGAATCTACCGCCCAACCACGTCAGCCTCGCGTCGGTGCAGAAGGGAGGAACCTATGACAATGTCGCTTCAGAGGAGAGAGGATCTTACATTGCCTAGCGGAGAGGAACTGTCGTGGTCACCCGAGGGCTTGACCTTGTGGAAGTCGTATTTGTTGAGTTGGCGAATGAAGCTTGACATGTTGCTGTGCTTGAAGTGCTTGGGCAGAATCGAGCGTGTAAATTTCTCGCCCTGATCATAGTCCAACGGGTTAGCAACAGCGGTGGCGGATACACGAGATCATCTTGTACTGGTAATCTCCTGTACTCGGATGGGGAGGGAGGCGCACTTCGACAACGACAAAGGAGTCGCCGACCTTTCCCCACCGCGCGACATCTTGGTGGGAAGGATCTTCAAGCATGCTGTAGAGGGGCTAGTTAGTTAGCAGTTCGGGCGGCCGCATGGAGAGGGTGATAGAGTACCGATAAAGCTTGCGAACCTATCGTTATTGCGATGTCAATAATGCGATTTTCTTGTTGTTTTCGTGTCGTTGCTGCCAGACCGCCCAACAGGAGGTGGGAGAGAGGGGGGGGAGTGCTCACGAATTCGCTGGCGTTGCTGCCACCACCAGACGTCGGTGCCATCTCTGTGCCGGACATGACTTTGTGATGGCGTCGCGATGCGACGGGCGGCCAAGCTCTTGACAAGGCAGAACGTAGTCGAATTGGCCGTGCGCTCGGTATGCGACAGGCTGTCTGCTCTCAAATATGCGAGGCGGTGGATGAAAAAAAGACGTGAGGGCGCCGGAATGGGTGGGGTAGAGGACGGACGGGATTGGGAGACAGGGGAGATGGGGGAGGAAGGTCCAAAGAATAAAAGTAGTCTGACCAGGTGACTGAGGCCAGGTGGGTTCGGATGGGCGGGTATGAGATCGCGTTGCGTTGCGCGTGTGTCTGCGAAGGGACCGAGAGAAACGTGCCGGTTACTCACACAGCATCAAGGGCCCGGAGGTGTACGTAGAAGGGGGGCGGGGGGGATGGGAGAGATTCAAGCAAGCAAGTAGCAAGTCGACGAGCTCGACACAAGGGGAGCGATAGACGGGTTATATCAGAGATTGTAAGTTTGGGTGAAGGAGAAACGAGAGGTTCAGCCAAGGACGTATGTACAGGGCGTGCGACGGGCGGCGGGCGGCGGCGGAGCGGAAGAATGGAGAATGAGTAGCCAGATGGAGTCAAAGACGGTAGCAATAGTGGGTAGTATTATTATTGCTTAGCACCGCGGCAGAGGAACAAGTGAGAGAGAGAAGGAGGAAAGAAGGAAGGAGGAAAGAAAGAAGGAGGAATGTGGCGGATAGCGGATGGTGGGAAAGGGTATGAGTGGGGGAATGGTAGTGAATGTCTTTGGTGTCTCGCTGTGAGAGTTAAACTCTGGGAGAGTTCGTTTCTCTGGCTCTTGACTGTTGACACTTGACTTGAGAGATTAAATGGAGACTGAGTGAGGCTCTTGTGAGAGACTCTTTGACAGATGGAGAGAAAGAAAGAAATGGAGAGGAAAAGGGAAAGGAAAAAAAAAAGTATCTGGGTCGTTCCTTCTTTCCCAATCAATTGCTGGCTCTTTCCCTAACGAAACTCAGTCTCCTAAGGTGCAGCCGACGATGGGTAAGACTCAAAAGAGCGACTGACGGTTGGTTCAGTGGAGTGCAGGAGCGCGTAGTTTTGGTGGTAACCTCTGCAGTGGGTAAGAGAGAAGTAAAATAAGAAACAGCAGCACAGCAGGCACAAAACAAAAGAGTGCTGAGGCACGAGCACAGAGCTATATGTATATGTACTTGTCAAGACAGCGGGGTACAAGACAGTCTCTGAGAGAGGTCGTTGGGCCAGGGCTAAGAGAGCAAAAAAAAAAAAAAGAGTGGTCATGACAGTAATACGAGCGCTTGGGAGTCAAGGGCGTCGATTATGGTGGAAGGGACCGATGCTCGTAGGGGAGGGGGGGGGGGGGGGGGGGGGGGGGGGGGGGGGGAGAGCCTCGATGAGGGGCGCCCTGAAGAGTGCATGAAGGGGTACAGTCCAGAGCTCTCAAGGGGTCAGGCGCTGAAAGGGCGCTGAAGGGGAGGATCGAGAGCAGGTAGGTGAATGTAACTCAGGGTTGGTGATCAGGTGTCAAGTCCCAGTCAGTCACCTGAGAGGAATATCTTGTCAGAGTACATCTACCCAGACCAAGAATACGCCACACCTCTCTTTCCCAGTGTTGGATCTATTCATAGGCGCTGAACCGCGGGCTGCTGTAGTGTACGAATATAGCGATCACGTATAAAGTATATCAGGGCTGCCAGTATACTATATAGAAGGCTAGAGGAGACCTCCCAAACTATCAATGCCTGTAGCGTGAACGATACCAGGAAATACCTAACGAAGATGCCTTCTTCAAGGGTAATCTACTTATTCGAGGTAGAATTCCTACATCTCATTTATATCTCTATTGACTTGCAGAAATACTAGTACTCTGTTACGAGGCATATAAGATCTCACGGTATGAGTCTTCGCAGTTTTTCAAAAAAGGGAGGGCTGTCCTGGTTGGCGACGCGAAAAGATTTTATGTATATATAAGGAAAAATCGTGGATTTGAACATGATCTATTCGTGCCCACTACCACTAGGTACTACTCCGTGCTCGTAATAATACTCCTCCGTAGATTAACAGCATATACATGTACGCGACTATAAGCATTGTGAATTGTGATATCCCAGCTGCTGCGCTAACAGGGTTCTAGAGGTCTTAGCGTATGCTCCCGCGCCCCCGAGTCCAATAACGTTCTGCAGGCTAAACAGCCGATGCTGCTAGGTTCCAGCCCCCCGAGACCCTTTTTTTCCCTCTTTTCAGGTAAGATGTTGTGTGGGTTCGTACGGAGATATATTCATTCGGAGTCAGGGAGACGAAGAGAGTAATACTACTGCATACCATCATGTCCGTGTTATGCGGTTGGACGGCATCTTTACCAAGTATCGTATGGTGAGAAAAGATGTGTGGCTCCGTTGGTGTTACCGTGGCTGGCATCTAACTATTATCCAACTGGGAACTACCCTTAATTCGCTCCTTCCCATATGACTGTGTCACTCCAACAATTTCGCTCCCAAGGAAGGTACGACCTGCCAAGGCACTGCCAGTTCTGGCCGTCCTCCTCCTCCTCCCGCCGCTTCTCGTACTCCTCTCACTCCTCCCCGTAGCCTCATAGATATTTACCGTGCACCAGAACAGCACGCGTCTCTTAACTTTTGACGAGCCAACGGACCACGGTACCTCTTCTCAAACTTTTTCCCCGTCACATCAAAACTTTTTGGGTTCTCTAGTCTTTCTGCGCCGCTCCGTCGCGTGGTTCCGTACTCTCCCTCGCCAACAGCATGCCAGTCGTGGAGTGGTACCTCGGCGGGAGGCGTTGGTATTCTCCCACATTTTCCCTCTTCTCTTCCCCTCTCTCTCTCTCTCTTCTGCCCAGTACTGCCACTCACCCTCGCAAGCTCGTGTTGCATGGGGTAGTGCTAGGACCAGGACCCGTCGTTTATCAGATCGTTCGATGTCCGATTGAGCCCTCACCAGAATCCATACCGAGTGTCCACGAGAACACCAGCTGAGTTGTCGGCGCAGGCCAAGCACTCAGTTATCCGGTTGATCCCCTCATACCAGGGAATCCCGAAAAGGAAAGAAAGCTCTAGCACATAACCAAATGACCCGGCGGGGGTCATAGGACTCTAGAGCGACACAAGCCCGTGATTCTAGCCATCTCTCTCTTACGTTAGTAGCAGCAGCACCATCACCACTGTCACCACTGCCACCACCGTCACCACTGTCACCACAACCACTCCATAAGTGGCCACGCGTGCTGCCGTCCTACTTCCTAAAGGAGAAGAGTCCCGACATTTGGCCCACTAGTCTGACTGAGAAGCACGCATCATCTGGTCTGGGTTGAAGGGTTACGACTCATACGAGCGCGAGTATACCTATACGAGTACCAGAGGGAGGGGTGGCCAGTAAGGTGGACAGTCGGCAATCGGCAGTTGGCAGTTGGCAGTTGGTTCACACACACATACGAGAAAGACTGCCAAGGCATGCCTCTCCCTCTGGCCTCTCTGACTTGGAACCCTTGGGCCTTGACCCTCTGCCGGCAATGTTCCCCGCTTTTCCTTCTGCGATGACCCGTTCCCGCGAGATGCTTCCCCCGCTCTCCACACCCGAACCGGTCCGCCAGCCTTGCCTACCACCCCGGTTCTGGGCCGTCGTCGGCCATGGATGTGGCGTGCGTTTGCGGTCGTATGTATCCGTTGTACATGCACTCGATTAGATCCCCAGACCAGCCTTGTCAAGAGGGGTCTTGATATCCGGTAACGCTCCCAATCGGGGGGGGGGGGGGGGGGGGCAATGACGAGACATGATGACGCGACAATGGCGGGACGGAGATGCCCGACGACACAGGACACGCTCTCCTCCGATCGCATCTACGAGTATGCTGCTTCTCTGCTGTAACCCAAACGTGTCCGGTCTTGTCCATCAGACCACTCGATCAGACGGGTACGGCCTCATCCCTTGGGTGCATTTCGCGTAGCACAGGATCCGCCAGCAACGTGCCTTGTCTTCCATGCCACTGAGTCAACATGGCGGCCCGTGTGGATATGACCTTCATTTTTTCGCTCGGAGATGTCGCTTGGAGTAGCCAATGGAAGAGGTGGCAATTGCACGTCTGATACGGAGTACTGGTAAGACGAGTGGGAGGGGGGGGGGGGGGGGGGGGGGGGGGGTTTGTTAGGGTTTGAACTACCGTGACCCACTGGCTCGGGAATCATACAAACGCGTGTTGCATGGCGAGCTAGTAGGGGACAAGACAAGGAGACAGGGAGACAAAGCCAAGCAGATCTCCTAGTGCCGGGCTGAGCGTATGCAGGCAAACCGCAACCTTCAAGGGCCCTCTAACCGACATCCGGGCCGCCTGAAGTGGGTACCCCCTTGGGTACCCTTGGGTGGGCAAGGGGGTAAGGGTACAGAATTGGGAGGAACACATTCTCACTCAATCGTTTTGTCGATTCTTTTGTTTGACCTGGGTCTCGACGACCAACAGGTCTCGGGGGACGGCTTAAAAGGGGAGGGGGGCGCGGCGCACGAGTAACGCAAAAGGGGTGAGACAAGGGTCTGCTGGTTCAACTGGCAACTTGGAGAATTCGGGGAGAAATCCATCATTACGAGTTTCCCGAACACACGAGACAGAAGAAGAGAGAGAGAGAGAGTCTGGAAGCGAGAGAGTTTGTGCTAGAGTTGAAGGCTGCAGGCTTGTCCCTTCGGTCGGTACCGGATTACTACCCTTGCTAGCCGGCGGCCGCGAAATCCTGTATATTTTTTTCTTCTGCTTTCTTCTCTTCTGGTTAGCTGAGAGAGTTGTAGACTCGTAAACAACTGTCTGGCTGCGGCCTGTCCGATAGTTTACAATGCACATATTTCGAAGACATTCCTGCACGGTTCTACGAATCACAGAGCATCGGATCTAGCCGGACGAGCCATGGGAGTGTGTGATGGAGCGAGATCCAAAGGAGGATTTGAATATTGTCGAGATAAGTCACGAGGTTGGACAGGGACATGGCACAAGTACCTATATAATAATGCTCCTCCCTCTGCGGATTATTATGTAAGAATAGCTATACGAGTAGGCCTAGGATCCTATAAGTGCCTATACTATAATCTGCAGATATGTCCCGTATAAAGGATACACACGCAATACACACACACATCCGCCATTATACCTCTTATTATTCAATCCCACTATGACGTGATGAAGAAAGCTGGGGTGGGTTATGCATTCTTCTCTTTCTTTTTCGATTCCCCCCTCCCCCCCTGCCGCCACGTTGTCAGTTATTATTGCCTTACCCGTTGATAGTTCCGGACAGTAATACTTTTTACGCAAGGGGTATTATGGGCCTGGAATCGGGAGCATTCGGACGTCGAGCATCAAGCAAACGGCATAGTTGTTGACGGATGTTGCCAGTCTGGTACCCCTTGCTATCAATTTCCCTTATCTGCAGCTGAGGGGTGTATTCGTTCAGTGTACCAGATCCGATTCCCAGGTTGATACCTTGGTACTAGCAGTATCAGCATTACACACCCCCACCCTGTGAATGCTCTTGACAGTTACGTTCTCGACCCTCTCGCCGCGCATCTGGATAGTCAGGGCGACCAAACCTTGTTATACGGATGACAGGGAACGAAGAATGCCGATGGAGATGAGGTGTAAAGTTAGAGAAATGAGAAATCCGCTTTTTCGATTCCAAGCGGTACATGGCGAGGGGATGGGGGGAGGAGACCATGTCACTTGTGAACTGTTTTGGCTAGCTGTCCTATCATCTGAGCTCCTTGTCTGCTCTCTTCTTGACATTCCGCGGATTCTTGAAACACGTCGGTTCTTGTCCCACTCGTCGGCTTTTGACCATCGGCTGCTACCGTCTTTCCTCTACTTGTCAGTGTCAGTTGTCAATGCCGTGGCGAGGCTTGGGATGCGCCACAGGTGATCGTGGGAATGTGCTGAGAATGTATTCTGCTCCGTAGTAGTAGAAGGTGGCGTGCAAGAGTTCTAGCGTAGATACCGGACGTTCTAGCGGATTGTATGCTGGTCGTCTGTCTCGGTTGTTGGTGTGCTGCAAGTTGATGGATATCTTGACGTTATCACTACTTGGTGTGCGTTCCACCGAGGATCTTACTTCAATATAAGTGAGAGGCACGTTATCAGGGTATAGAAGTGACAACACTCAAGGAGTCAGCAGCGGTTGAATAGATCTGAATGGGACAGAGGCTATTCGCATTCTCCACGTCGTCGTGTCAAATCGCCTTCTCCGTATTGAATAATGTCTGTCGTCTCGAGCTGCGGCAGCAGCCCTCGGCTGCTTAGTCACGCAATTTGAGTGCCACAGAGCACAGACTATACTACAGGGTAAGTGAGCTGACTAAAAGTGCAGCGTAGGCGAATCGGGAAAAACTCTACCCCACAACGAAACTCTTGTCATGGTGGGACGAGGACGGATGAGTCAAAAGAGACAAGCTCCCAGGAAGATGACTTTGGCCACACTCCCCCACTAAGGAACATTGACCTTTTTCTCCGATAAACATCACCGCAACGGCATCCGACATGTCGCACAAGGGGAAGAATGCCAGTGCCAGCAAGGGCAAGAAGAAGTCGGGCGGAGAGACCAAGAGCGAGGATCACCTCCAGGCAGTGGTATGGCGGGGCACCAGCAGCACCGAGACCAAGACGGGCAGCACATGCCGTCGAAATCATCAATGGCTAATCTGACACATTCGCACCACCCTCGCAGGTCCTCGCCGATTCATTCCAAGATAGATTCCGACCGTTTTCCGTCGAGAAGCCGAGAGTATGACCTACCTCTCCTCCCCTCTCCTCCCTCCCTATGCAAAGCTACCTGGATATCGATCGAACTGACCTCCTGACATAGTGCCTCCTCCCCCTCGCCAACACGCCGCTGATCGAATACACGTTTGAGTTCCTGGCGATGAACGGCGTGGACCAGGTGTATATCTACTGCGGCGCGCATACGGACCAGGTGGAGTCGTACGTCAACGGATCGCGGTGGGCGACGACGTCGCGGACCTCGCCGTTCAGCGTGGTGCAGTTTGTGCGGGTGGCGGACGCCCGGTCGGTGGGCGACGTGCTGCGGGACATGGACAAGCGGTCGTTGGTGGACGGCGACTTCCTTCTGGTGCACGGGGACTTGGTGTCGAACATACTGCTGGACGGCGTGCTGGCGGCGCACAAGAAGAGGCGCGAGGAGAGCGCGGCCAACATCATGACCATGGTGCTCACCAGCGCCGGGGCCGGCGGCCACCGCACCAAGCCCAAGGGCATCACGCCCATCTTCGCCATCGACTCGGTCAGCGGGCGGTGCCTGCACTATGACGAGGTCAACGCCCTGTCCAGCGAGCGGTACGTGATGCTCGACCCGGCCGTGCCCGAGGAGCTGTCGACCGACTTCGAGATCAGGGCCGACCTGGTGGACGCGCAGGTCGACATCTGCACGCCCGAGGTGCTGGCTCTGTGGTCCGAGAGCTTCGACTACGAGCTGCCCCGCCGCAACTTTCTCCACGGCGTGCTCAAGGACTGGGAGCTCAACGGCAAGATGATCTACGCCGACGTCGTCAAGGGCGGGTACGCCGCCCGCGCGAGCAACCTGCAGATGTACGACGCCATCAGCCGCGACGTCCTGGACGGCTGGACCGCACCCTTCTCCCCGCTGACCAACATGCTCCCCGCGCAGGCGCTGAACTACCGGTCGCGCGACGGCGCTGTGGCCATGGAGGACGGCGTGGACTGCGCACGCGATGCCGTGCTGCGCCGGTCCGTCGTCGGCAGCGGCGCATCTATCGGTAAAGGGTCCACCGTGTCGAACAGCTTCGTCGGCCGGGGCTGCAAGATTGGCGCAAACGTCGTGCTGGAGGACTCTTTCCTCTGGGAGGGCGCCGCGGTGGGGGACAACTCGCGCGTGACCCGCGCTGTGGTGGCCGACAAGGCCGTCATCGGGAGGGACTGCACCATCCAGCCGGGCAGCCTGGTGTCGTTCGGCGTGCGCGTCTCCGACAAGACCACCCTCGCTCCGGGGTCGTCCGTATCGACGGTGACGTGGTCGGCCCAGCCTGCCAAGCAGGACACTTCGCTGCTGGGGCCGTCGACCAACGCCGCCGCCTTTGTCGACCCGGACGACGACGACGCCGACTCCGAGGACCCGTCGCGTCTGCAGAAGTCGCTCATATACTCGCTCGCCGAGGCCAACGTGTCGACATCGTCGGTGTCGACGCTGTCGTCAGACGTCGACTCGGACTCGGGCTCGGACGACGAAGTCGACACCACACACCTGGACCCGAGTGCGCGCTCGCGCCTCTCGTCATTCACGTCGGACGGGTCGGGCGACGGGACCGTCCGTGCGGCATTTCACCACGACGCGGTGTCGGGACTCCTCGACGCACTGTGCGCCACGTCCGGGGACTTCGACTCGGCCAAGCTCGAGTTCATGGGTCTGCGGCTGGCCAACAACGCCTCGGACACCATGATGCGCCGCGCCATCGCGTCCGCCTTTGCCCACCACGCCGTCGAGCTGCTCACGCCCGAGAACGGCGGGCTCGAGCCGGCCAAGGCCGCCGAGCGTACCATGACTGCGCGCCCCGGCGCGGCAAAGTTCGTGTCCGAGGTCGCCGTGGGCGACGGAGCCTCCGAGACGGACCAGGCAGACTTCGTGCTCGCCCTGCAGCGTGGTCTGCGTCAGGCCTCCTCCTCGCTCTCAGACGCCCAGACGGACGCTGAGGGGGCTGCCAAGCTGGATGTGCGCCGTGTCGGGACCCTGCTCGCCGCCCTCCTGCAGCAGCTATATTCCCTCGACATCATCGAGGAGGAGGGTATTCTGGCCTGGTGGGCCGATGACAGGGCTGGCGAGGGTGAGGGCATGGTCATACTAAGGGATAAGTGCAAGTGTGTTGTCGACTGGTTGGAGAATGCTGAGGAGGAGGATGATAGCGATGAGGATGACAGCGAGTAGTGTTTTGTAGAACTAGGTTAAAAAGATTTCATAGACGAGGTTTTCTCCTTTTTTTTCTCTTACTTTTCATTCTTGTTTCGATATCCCCCCCCCCCTTTAAGGGGTTTCCTTTTATTTTTATTTTTTTTGGTATGATGATGATTGGAAAAGGTGAAAGAGTAGAGTTTCACTACCGAATGTCAGCAGAATATGGCGATTGTATAAAAGGTTTCTGTCTTTTTTTCCCATTTTTTCCCATCCTTTTTCTTTTTCTTTCTTTCTTAAAAAAAGAGAAGAATAAAAAGATACATAAGAAAGAGTGAAAGAAGCAAAATCAACATCGAAACACCCATATATATCCGATATATATTGTATATTCATGTCCTGGTATTATTCCCCCGACGCCCTACTGCTTTTAGTTCAGACATATATGTTTCTTTCTGCATCTTTACTATATAGCAGTATCCATACATGTATAAAGTTGAATAGACGGAGAAGAAGAAGAAGAAGAAGAGATGGAAGGGATATGTTCCCTCAATAATAGCTGTGCAGCTCCCCTGACCCGGTATGAGGTCCCCCTCTCCTCTTGTGGGCACTCGGCCCGGTGGGCACTCCGGCGTACGCATCGTCGTACTCGACCCGTGCGCGACCTCCGGCAGCGCCGCCGCCGCCGCCGCCGACATCGTCTAGGGACTTGTATCCGTGGAAACCAGCGCCTCGACCGCCACGACCTCCTCCACGGCCGCGACCCCTGCCGCCGCCACCGCGACCCTGGAAGCTGCTGCCGCGACCGCCGCGACCGCCCCTGCCGCGGGGAAAGGAGTCGGCGCGGGGTTGGGTAGGTGGACCGCCGCCACCGACGGCGGCGCCGCCACCGACGGCGGCGCCGCCTCCGCCGGCGTCGGGACCGTGGCCTCCGGTGTATTTCCTCTTGGAGTTCTTGTTGGCAAAGAGGCTCTCGTAAGCGTCCTCGCGGGGATCGTCGCCCTCGACGCGGAGTATCATCTTCTCGCCCACGGTCGTCTCGAACTTGAAGGACTGGTGCGGGGGCACAGGATCCCAGTTCTCAATCTTGCTGGCGTCGATGGGACGGGCACCCTTCTTGAGGGCCAGGACGACGAGCGGGACGGGGTTGTCCGTGTGGTATTTCGTCTCTTGGGGGACGGGCCGTAGGCATGCGGCCCACAGACGGTCCTGGTAGCAGGCTGTGCCGACGACCTCCCACACCATCTTGCTGCCCATGCCGCCGACCTTGTCCATGATGCCTGCCGGGCACGGCCGTGGGCAGATGAGGATGTTGTTGCCGTGGTAGATGAGGTCGGAGCTGACGGGGATCCTGGCCAGGTCCATCAGCTTCTGCGTGTCGGGCCGGGAGATCATGTAGCTGGTGAAGAAGACCGTCTTCTTGATGCGCAGCTTCGTCTTGGTCCGGTCGCGCGCCGCCACCAGGTTGTGGTCGTTGATCATGTGCTGCACCTCGGCCACCTCGGTGACGGGCTCCAGCGTTGCCGCCGTGTCGGCCACCTGCACCACCTCGGCCGTCGACAGGGGCCCGCGCGTCGGCGACGTCGTCTGCTGACGGTTGTACTCGGCCAGGAAGTCGCGGAAGCCCTTTGTGTGTTTCGGTCGGTCCTCGTAGATGCGGATCTCGTCGGCGTCACGGTACGTCTCCATGAGGGCGTTTAGGAAGAGCTGCTTGAAGTGCATCGTGCTCTGGAATCGCTGGTTGGTCGGGCTGACGGCCGGCTTGAGCGCGATCATGTCGACGTCCAGCTTCTTGCTGGCCACGATGCGACGCACCAGGTCGGAAAAGTTCTTCTCGCCACGACCCGTCAGTATCACCGTCAGAGCATCCGGCTGCTGCATGCTCAGCCGGACGAGCTCGACAACCTTCTCGTTCCACCACCCTTCCCACGCGCGGGGCTCCTCCTTGTCGACCCCTCCGCCCGTCGCCGCCAGGATCCGGCTGTCGTGCCACCACCCCCCGTTGACGAACACATCCTGGTTAGCCAGCAATCCTATCGTGTGGCCCTGCCACAGCGACGGGTTCGGTGTCGGTGTCTTGAATACTGCAGATGGTAGTAGAACGTCAGCCAGCCGGAGGAAAATCATCAGGGTAGCAAGACCTGCGATGCGCGCTGCGTACACGTATTGTCAAAGTCGTACACGTGCAGCGCCTTGATCTTGTCGACGGCGGGCAGCTGCTTGCTGAGGATCGACCAGCGGCTGAGAGCTGTCAGTGTGAAGTCGAGCGAGCCACTGCCTGTCGTCGTGTGCTGGCCGGTGTTGCTCGGAGCGCCGTGGAGCACACTGAAGGCAGAAGTCATGGCGCCTGTCGGGAATCGCGGGTGTCGGGAGCAGACACGCTGCATGCGCGGGGAGACGCTGTCGGTCGTGGGATGGGAGAATAGTCGACGGAGCTTCGGTCGGATGCGGTATCGGGAAGTTCTGAGCTACTGGGCGTGAATGATGTTATGGAGTTGGTCTCATCCGGCGGACAGAGAAGGGTGCGGAACCTGTCATCAGCTCTTATTTTTATCTATTTATTACCAATTATTTATTTATTATTTATTTCCAATTTTTTTTTTTACCTCTGGGGTAAGGTAACTAAGCCCCACGCTGCACCTTCCCTTTATCAGATGCCATGCATAATAGTCATCTACCCGTGGACAGGAACTCATAACATCATCAGTCTCGAGAGGAAGAAACATCAGCACATCCATCTTCCGAGGTCCCTGGCCATCATCGTACAAGCTGCCGACAGCCTAGCGTGGCATCTGCATCTCCGACCACTCCCCTGACCGGGTCGACGATGTCTGCGATGTCAGGGGCAGCTCCCCCGCTGGCCTCCAGCGCCGTCCGCTTCGTCGCAGCATCCAAGAAGTCCCCGCTGGGCTCTCTCCAGCTCTGCCTGCGCGTCAAGCCGGGAGTCAGCAAGGCCCGCGAGGGAATCGACCGCGTCACAGATAGCGCCATCGATGTCTGCGTGGCGGCCCAGCCCCGCGAAGGAGAGTCCAACAGGGCCGTCATCCAGGTCCTGAGCGGCGTCTTGGGTGTGCCCCGGTCGAGGCTCCATCTGACCCGCGGGCTCAAGTCGAGGGATAAGACGGTCGTCGTCGCAGACGTTCCCGGCGACGGTGATGAGTATGCTCGGGCCGTCGTCGAATTGCTTAGAAAGGCGAGCGAGTCATCCTGAGTCGACCCTATTCCCTACGCGGCCACTGACCGTCGAAGCTTTCGATCGAGAGAATGCTATATTATTACATCTGCGGATGCCCCGGAAGTTTTACGTATATGCCTATTTGCTTCATAAATCACCTCCCTCGGAATATACCTAACCCTCCCCGTCATTAATATTCCAGCCAAGACTCTTGTGCGCATTCGCCTATTCAAAATGTTTGCTTTCGATATCTCCTCGCGATTGCTCGTTCTCTCTCTCATTCTCTCTCTCCCTCCCCCCCTAGGATGACTCTCTCTTATCTGCCATGGTGCTGAGATTGGCAGCGGGTCCCTCCTCTGCGTCCGAACAAGGCTGCGATAGGTTCTGCTCAGCCTCGCGCACCAGTTTAGCCTGATGGCGTGCACGCTTGGAGTTTATCTTCTCCTGCTCTTCGCGCAGCTGGCAGATGGTGCTGCTCCTGCCCCTGATCTTGGCACCGTACCGCCAGAAGACAAAGGGGATGGGGATCATGGTGACTTCGACCAGGCCCAGCAACGTGCCGGCCCACTGCGGCGTGAGGGCCTCGTACATCTTGGGTCCTGCCAGGGGGAGGGTCGCACCGAAGATGCTCCTCATGACGGCGTTGCTCGACAGGGCGCTGGCTGCGTATATGCCGTATGCGCCGGCAAGGTAGTTGGAGCCGTAGATGAAGATGAGGGTGTTGCCGAGGGAGAAGGGCACGCCGAAGGCGATGGGGATGGCCCAGTGGATGCTGGTGGGAAGGCACGTCCAAGAGAAGACGAGCTGGCCGACAGGGGTGAGGATGGAGCCGATGGCTAAGACCAGAGCCTGGGCCTCTGGCGGAGGCTTGCCCGTCAGGGGATCCCTCGGCTGGCCGTTGATGAGACGGCGGCAGAGGGGCTCCGAGAAGATGGCGAGCAGGGTGCCGACGCCGATACCGACAAAGGCAAGCCCGGAGATGCCCGGGGACCAGCCGCGATGCTGGGAAAAGACGATGGGGTAGGCGACAAAACAGAGGTAGAGAACGCCATAGACCAGGGACATCCTTTTTGCCATGGGTCAGCCTGTAGCCTGCGCGCGTGGAGCGGGGGGTCTGCTCGTGGCACTCACCAGATGTTTAGGAACCACAGGATGGGTTCCTTGATGGCGAGGACCAAGGGACGGCTCAGGTTCGTCTTGAGAAGGTTCCAGGTCGATACCCTCTGGTCGTACTGGCACCACCATCGCGAGTCGCCAGTCTCGTGGCGAAGCCTGGCAGCCTTGCGCCTGAGGATGGTGGGCGCGTACGTCTCCTTGCAGGTGAGCATGGTGCCGAAAGCGACGGCACCGCTGATGAGGATGATCCAGGCGGACCACCTCCAGCCGAGGTACTGGTAGACGAAGCCGCCGATGATGCCGCCGGTGCTGGGGGCGTTCATGGGAGCGATGCTCCACATGGACAGGGTGAAGGCGAGGTAGTCGGGATGGGAGAGGTCGACGACGGAGCCAGGACCGTTGGCGAGCATGACGGAGCCGAAGAAGGCGCTGTTTGGGGGGGGGGGGGCATGTCAGAAGACGTCACGACACAAGATGATGGGCCTCCGGCGGCGAAGGTCGAGGCAGGGCCTCTCGGAGGAGTGCCGGCCTACGGATGGAACGTACCAGAAGTATCGGGTGACGAGGATGGTGACAAAGTTCTGGGCAACGGCGCCGGGGATGACGAGGAGCAGCCAGGCAGCGAGGCAGACGAGGTAGACGATCCGGCGGCCGAACAGCTCACTCATGGGAGCCAGGACCAGACAGCCGGTGGCCAGACCGAGCAGGTAGGTGGTCATGCCGAGGGTGGTGACGGTCTGGGAGGTGCCGAACTCGGCCATGAGGCCCGGGGCGGACGAGGTATAGCTGGTGCTGTACAGGACGGCGACCCACGAGGTATAGGCGATGGCGACGAGTATCCAGACGCGGTACCCGAGAGACCAGTTGCGGGGGTTCTCCGGGTCGCCGTCCTGGAAGACGACCTCGAAGTCGGGATGACGGAGGGTGGCGGCGCTGGCGGCGGTGCGTACAGGCTCGATGCCGTCGTCGGGTTCGCCGCCGTCACGGCCGCCGTCGGTGCGGGTGTCGCGTGAGAGGGCCTGCTCGAGGTTCTCGTACGGGTCGGTGCCGTCGATGCGGGCATCCGTCGCGGAGACGCGGCTGCGCCGACTCGGATCGGTACGGATGGGGTGCAGCACGACGGAAGGATCCGAGGCGGTGGACGATCTCGACGTGCCCGACGAGGATGCCGCTGCCGAGCGAGCCTCACCATGAGCCTTTTCCAGATCCCGTTCCATGGCGGGCAGGGAGGGGGGCTCTTGCGATCCGCTGCGAGGTCGTTGCAGGAAGGGAAGAAGAGAGAGAGAGTGTGT
The DNA here is from genome assembly GCF_012550715.1 of Geosmithia morbida. NCBI lineage: Eukaryota > Fungi > Ascomycota > Sordariomycetes > Hypocreales > Bionectriaceae > Geosmithia > Geosmithia morbida. The sequence goes on from NW_023336198.1 coordinate 402,280, forward strand.
GTGTGAAGATGGGGGGGGGGAGGGTTTCTTCTCCTCCTCTCCGGACAACTCTGCTCTCGACAATTGCTCACAGAGGGGAAGGGGGGCAAGTGATGAGTGGAAGGGTGGAAGTAATCAGATGACAAGCAGTCAACTCAGAATCTGTCTAACGTGTTCTTGTTGCTCGGAGAAGCAGGGAATCGACAGAAGCGTCTGATCATTTCAACACACAAAGACGGGGAAGAACCAAAGAAGAAGGAAGAAGGAAGGAAAAGAGCCAGAGAACTTCCAAGGCCAGCAAACGGGCGAGAGTGATGGAAAGATTTGGATCTAAAAGAGTAATTAGGGGGACATGAACGACAACCCAAAGCTGCGTGTCTATCAGGGAGAGCAGCAGCAGCAGCAGCAGCAGAAGAAGAAGACGAAGAAGAAGACGAAGAAGAAGCAGAGGCAAGAGTCAGAAGTAGAAGTAGTAGGGGTGACGACCCTTTATTTATATCAGAGGAGAAAGACGGGAAAGGTCAAGTAAGAAGAAGAAGCAGAAGCAGAAGCAGAAGCAGAAGCAGAGGAAGAAGCAGAAGCAGAAGAAGAAGAAGAAGAAACGAGGAAGCCGAACCCGGGGGGGAGTGGGGATTTCGAGGGGAAAAAAACAAGAAAGGCTCTGTCCGTCTGTCGGGCAATGGGAATTAAAAAAAAAAAAAAACAAGTAAAACAAATAAAACAAATAAAACAAATAACAGCTAAAAAAGAGGAAATTAGGAATTGGATCACCGGCAGCGCATCCGGACTTGATAAAATACGGTCGCACTCTGCTGAGCAGACTACGCTCGACTGCGTACACTACCACGATGGAAAATAACAATTACCTACTGCGTTGACTGCCATCTGACTGCCGAGAGGGTTGGAGGGATGGAGAGACGGAGAGAGAGTAGTGTGTCTGGATCATTTTTTTGACTGCCAAGCCAGCTCGAGCCGGACCATGACGACTCTTTCCTTCTCCCCCTCGTCTCTCTCCATCGGGGGAAGAGAAGGGGGTGGTGGGACTAGGATGGGCAAGTCTCTCTCTCTCTCTCTTTTTTTTCTTTTTTTCTTTTTTTTTCTCTCTCTTCTTCTTCTTCTTCCCTACAGCCCCAAGTAAAGGTCGAGTACCCGAGACACGGCGGCACCGGTATCCAGGACCGAAAAACCCAAGTGAAGTGGCGGTGGGACCCGAGAAGAGACGGGAAGACGGACACAGACGGACAGACAGACAGACAGACAGAGAGGGAGAGGGAGAAGAGAGAGGGAGAGAGAGAAGAGAGAGGTCAGGAGTGACAAGCAGCTCTCATCGGGAAGGATGCAGGATGCGATGCGCGTCGGGATGCTGCAGCTTGCCATCCTCGTCAGTCGTCGCTGTCGCTGTTGTCGTCGACACCGAACGCTGACCCAAGATTCCACCGAGTCGACCAGAGTCCTACATCGAGTTGCGAATACGTCGAAGATGCCAATTGGACCGAGGCTGTCACCGTTGGGCGAGCGAAGGAGGTGGGGAAAGCAACCGTTTTTTTTACTGGGGGGGGGGGGGGGAAACTACGGATGATGATACCCCTTCATCTGTTTTGTTTTGTTTCTTTTTTTTTTTTTTAAAAAAAAAAAAGAAGGAAGCCAGAGCTGGCTCTCGAGTATTGATCGATCCTGGGTTGAAGTATCCGAGCCTCTCTGTCGGTTGAGTCGAGGTTTGCCAAGGAGCATTGTAATAGTAGTCAGTCGAGACTAGACAGCTCACAGGTAATCCGTATACATTATATACATGTATATATATAAATCTGTACAGCTATATATACGTATGTGCAAGTGTGATCTGTATATATATGATCTGTATATATATCCCTGACCGCACGTCTTCCCATATCAACTGAAAAAAAGCGAAAGCTGTCAGGAAGAGAGAGAGAGAGAGAGAGAGAGAGAGAATGTGAGCAGCACGAGTCCGAGCGATGATTGGCACTCACGCCGATACGGGATAATATACAGAGTATTACGAGTAAGGTGTACGGCTTCAGAGCAGCACGGGCCAGGAACCACACCACTCACCCCGATTCAAGACCGGGGTCGACACAAAAACGCATACACTTCCGATCAACAGGGTCATTGGGCCGCACCAATCACGAGAGTCAGTTGATCCTCCGATGCTCGGCGCCGGAGTGGGTCTCCCTCTCTTCTTCTTCTTCTTCTTCTTCTTCTCTCTCTCTCTCCCTGATGCTCAGGCTGTCGTGACCGTTGCCGTCTTCTCATCTGTCTGGGCCCACGCAGCCTAGAACTGTCCGTTGCCACCACGGCCCTCTCGATCCCCTCTCTCCGTCATCCCGGCTTCGTGCTGGGTTTGGTAGCAGGTGCGGTGAGGGAGGACGATGCGGCGGGATTGACAGCGGCTCTGATCCCTGCCAGCTGGGTAAATCCCGTTTAATCAACCTCGGCTCCGACCTGTGCGGTGGAATTCCGCCTCACCTCCTGGGATGGCCGACGCTCTCTCTCTCTATTCGAAGAAGGGGGGGGGGGGCAGTTGGATGACGCTGAAACGTAATCGTGTCATCACGCAAGATTGGGAGACGGCATCTGAAGAGGGCATTGGATAGGTCGTGTCTGCTCCTGTTCCTCCATCCACGTACGGTGCATGCATTGTTACCCGTACATACGGAGTACGTACGCGTAATGCTACGTCCATCACGCCATAGCAAGTAGGTAGTACGCCTGGGTTTCCTCGATCGGAGACGGTGACGATACATCCGCGTCGATCATCATCGGGGAATTCGAGCGACGAGCACGATCACCTCTTCTCTGTCTCTATCATCACTGTATTTTTATCGATGATTCCTATCCTACTTTTTTTTTTTTGGGGGGGGGGGGGGGGGGGGGGGGGGGGGGGTTGAGGTTGGGTTTCTCTTCACTCCCGCTCTTCTCTCTCCGTAAAAAGGTCGGGAGCACCACCAGAAGTGATGGATAGCTGATATCCGATCGTCTCCATGGTCTCAGCGCCTGGTCCCTTCATGGACTCTTGAGATGCGACGACAACCGTGTCAGAGGCGGCGTCGCCATGTACGGCGGGTGCAGATGGCACGGACAGCATGCGGGGGGGATGAAGAAGGGATGTGATATGCCTAGTATACATGTACGGAGTGGTGATGTACTGTACAGATGACAGATCTGTAGATCATAGTAAGCCGTCCTATCCACCAATCGTGCCATCGGATGCTGTGCGCTTCCTCTCACACACCCTCACATATATGAGGCGTGGACGCTCGTAGCCATCGTCACTAGCGGCAGCGTCGATATCGAGGCTGCATCTCATCACGGCCACGCACCACCAAAGTCATTTCCAGTCACAAACGGATCGAGGAACTGATCTGACCCGTACTCGAGCAGACCGGCCAGGCTGCGCAGATCGGTATTGTAGACGAGCCCGTCGGAGTCGTCGCCGTCCATCTGGACCGTGGCGAAATCAGCAGCAGCAAGGATACCGCTGTCGCCCTGGTGCTGCTGCTGCTGCTGATGATGGTGCTGCTGCTGCTGCTGCTGCTGTAGAGCCGGATAGGGCGGCGAGGCAAAGTCGTGACGAGTCGCGGGGCCGGCGGGGCCGGGAGGGGCGACGGCAGGGCCGGCAGCCACGTCGTCGGCCGACGTGAGACGCTGGAGCATCTCGCGGATGCCGGAGACGATGGGGCGGGTGATGTGCCTGTCGCTGACGCGGCTGGCCAGGTCCGAGAGCATGTCGGCCGACCGGCGGGTGAGCGAGACGATCTCGTCCGGGTTGAAGCCGAGCCCGAGGGCCTGGGAGAGGCTGTCGCCGCCGCGGGCCCATAGGGCGGCGATCTTGAGGAGGAAGGTGGCGCAGAAGGCGACCATGGTGTGGGCGAAGAGGGGCACGCCCGAGAGGGAGCGGCGGATGTCGGCCTCGTCCAGGACGTGGACGAGGGTGCTCATGGCGGCCGAGATGGCGGCCATGGCGGCCTCGCGCCGGCCGAGGCAGAGCCGCTCGTTGCTCGGCCACCGGACCCCCCGGAGGGCCAGGGAGTTGAGCTGGAAGCGCGAGAAGTGGTAGTACATGACCACGCCCTGGGACGGGTAGGCGCCTATGCCGTCGACGTCGTGCGACCGGGGCTGCCACAGCAGCCGCCACCGCTCGACCTCGACGTTGTACATGCGCAGCCGGTCGAGGTCCCGCCCCGTCAGCCGGTCGGCCTGGTCCGTCCCGTACTCGGCAAAGGCCTCGCCCAGGATCCGGAAGAGCGCGACCTGCGCCGAGATGCGCACGTCGCCCGGCACCGCCGTCGGCCGCCCGATGAACTGCTCCACGCCGCGTATGGCCGCGTCGTCCCCCATCGCCGACGGCCGCCCGTACGCTATGCTGAAGTGCCGGTCGCAGACGAACAGCGAGTACCACAGCCGCACCCGCTCCGCCTCGCCCGCGTCCCCGCGCATCAGCCGCCGGAACGACTGGTGCATGTTCATCTCCGCCGCGAGCCGCACCGCCTGGCCCGACAGCCGCCAGCTCAGGTTGGGCAGGTAGAATGCCGCCAGGCACAGCGCCCGCACGTCGTCCAGGTTGTTGTGGCCGCGCGACAGGCTCGAGCTGCGCGCCGTCGCCACGAAGCTGTCGTAGCACTGCTGCAGGATATCCTTGTCTTGGTCGTCGTCGCCGTCGTCGTTTCCGCCCTCGCCGCCGTCGTCGGCCGCTTCGTTTCCGGGGGAGTGGAGCGCCGCGATGGTGAAGATGCACGTTGAGAGGAGAACGGATGCCCGTCGGACCTCATCCAGCTGCGTGTATGGGAATACCACGCCACCCCATAGCAGAGGGTTATGATGGTCCACGAAACGTGCCACGAACCGCTCGCCCTGCTGGAGCGATAGTACCCCGCGCGATATCAGGTCGTCTTCCATGCCGTTGCTGTCCTGGTGGCTAGGCTTCTGAACCTGACCATCATCTTGCTGCTGCTGCTGTTTCTGCTGCTGATGCTGTTGCCGATGTTGTTGCTGATGCTGTTGCTGTTGCTGTTGCTGTGGCTGTTGTCGTCCTCGTCGCCGCCGCCGCTGCGAGTCGTCGAGGGCAGTGTGGCTGCATCTTGCTGTCGCTGAACACAGAGTCCCCGCCTTGCCGGTCAACTCGTACAGATTGCTCATGGGTGCCTGCACGAGTCCTGGGTCGTCGGCCCGGCGCTCCTGGACGGTGTGGTCGCACGCATCGTAGGGCGCGATGACGGATTCCGTTGCCGATACGTTGCCCAGGGCTGAGTCGGCTGGGCTTGTCGATGCGGCCGGCTTGCCGCGTCTCTCCGGTCCTGATGCCGGTCCTGTCGCTTGCACTGTTGGCGTCTCTCCGGCGTCGAAACCGTCGAGGCTGGGCATCTGCGAATGCTCAAGTAGCGTCCCCACAGCTGCCTGGAGTTGACGGATCTGTGATGTTGCTTTCGCTTTCCACCTGAACAAGACACAGGAGGTTAGTTCTGGGTGTTTACGACATCAGATATGAGATATACAGACAGGCAGGCAGGCAGGCAGGCAGATAGACAGACAGAGTTAGAGAGAGGGGGGGAGGGAGAGAGAGAGAGAGAGAAAAGAGGACATACGACTCCTGCTCGTCGAGAAACTTCTGGGTAGGATCATAGGGGAAACAGTCAATTCCTGTCCGTACACAGCGTACGCATGAATCCTCACCGCGGCGCATGTCGCAGCGGATCTTGTGCCTCTTGCACTCGGAGCCTGTGTTTCCCATCTCCCATAATTAGCCACGATTCCGTCTGGGTGGAGAGCATACCGAGAGGGGAAGGGGAGGCAACCTACATGCTCGCGATCTCGGTCCACGCTGACCACGCGGTCTCAGCCCGCCGGCTAGAGTTGAAGTCCTTGCGTCGCTGGGTGTCATTGTATTGTCTGGTCCGGCAGCCACAACTACGGCATGAATGATTCTTCTCCGAGGTGATGAAGATATGCATGTGTCAAGATGGAAAGCGAAAGTGGGACGGACCTCTCTCTCTCTCTCTCCATCCTCTCTCTCTCTTTCTCTCTCTTTCTCTCTTTCTCTCTTTCTCTCTTTCTCTCT
>NW_023336198.1:408416-412043 GCF_012550715.1 Geosmithia morbida
TCTCTCTTTCTCTCTTTCTCTCTTTCTCTCTTTCTCTCTCTCTCTCACACACACACACTCTCTCTCTCTATAGAGCTCTCTCTCTGTTCTCCAACTCGGATAAGCTGGTGGAGGTGGGTCATGAGATGCTGCTGGCTGTGGAGAAGCAGCACCGATATTAATAATTACCGTATACATTCGAATGGCACGGAACACGGCTTGACTCTAGCTTTCGACGGCTGTTTGCAGCCGTTTTTTCTCCTCTCTCAACCCGTGCTACGGGCATGCGATTGGTCTGCTTCTTTCTCGTATTCCTCCTATTGGACTACATGGTGAGGGGGAGAGGACCGTTGTGGGAACGGTTGGAGGGGGGCGACTGTCAACTTGATGGCGGCATGGGACGCGTGTATGTATGCATATGTATACATGTATATGTATATATGTATATATGTATAGACATGTATCTACTCCGCAAAACTCCTCTACTCTACCACCGGCCATGCTACCAACGGTCGAAGACGCCGAGGAGCAGAGAAGGAGAGAGAGGAAGGGCTCTTGTGAAAAGGTTCCATCTCACTGCACATGTTTCCGTGTATTCCAATGTCTCGCCGGTGCACTATCTGTACTGATGCAGCTTCTCCGCTCTCGGTCAGATGCTGTGGTGCTCTCGATGCCGACAACTTACCTCAACATGGCAAGTAATAATATCGGCGAAACCGCCGATCCCCGCATTTCGGTCCTATGTCCGGCTACCCCACGCCAAGACTGCTCAATCGCTTCGGACTTGATCGTCGTGGATCCGTGCCATGGTGGCTGAGAGAGACGATACGTGTATGTGCAGGTGCAGGTAAGTACATGTCTGTCCGACGCTGGAATCATCTTCCCCTTGTGAGTGACGGGAGGATGTCCTACGCACACACCTGTCTCCTCCTGCTGCCCGTGAACCCCGTGAGACTGCATGGAGCCAAGGACTGTCGAAGCCAGAAGCAGAGAGCAAGACCAAGACGACAAGCATGAAGATCCTCATCACCGGTGCCGCCGGCCTCGTGGGCCAACATCTGGCCGCCGCGCTGCTCAACGACGGCTCGGGCAAGTACACCGTCACCCTGACAGATATCGTAGAGCCTCCTATCCCATCGGGAGTCAAGCACCCCGGCAAGGCAACGGCCATCAAGGCCGACTTGCTCGAGGAGAGTGACCGAGTTGTCGACCCGGACCTCGATGCCGTCTACATGTTTCACGGTATCATGTCATCTGGCGCTGAAGCCAACTTTGATCTAGGTCAGTCACTCTCTTGATTCCATTCCTTGCCTTGATATCATACGGGGAACGGAGAGAGAGAAGAAGAAGAAGAGACGAAACAAAGCGAGAGAGAGACAGATCGAGAGAGAGAAGAGAAGAGAAGAGGGAGAAGGAAAAAGAAGAGAGAAAAGAACGAGAGAAGAAGAGCGCCGACTGACAGGAATTCTCCACCATCATCACAGGCTTCAAGGTCAACTTTGACGCGACGCGCATCCTGCTCGACAGACTCCGGCAGACGCGGCCAGGCGTCAAGGTCCTGTACACGTCCAGCCAGGCCGTGTATGGCGGCGATGTGACGGAGCCGGTGGACGAGGGCGTGAGGGCGACGCCGCAGACGTCGTACGGTTGCGAGAAGATGATGTGCGAGTACCTGATAAACGAGTACCACCGTCGCGGCTTCGTGTCGGCCCTGGTGTTCCGGCTTCCGACCGTGTCGGTCCGGCCGGGCAAGCCCACGGCGGCGGCGTCGTCCTTCCTGTCGGGCATGATCCGCGAGCCCATGCAGGGCCTCGAGTGCGTCGTCCCCGTCGAGGACCGCTCCTTCGCCCACTGGATCTGCTCGCCGCGCACGCTCGTGCTCAACCTCGTCCACGCCCTGACCCTGCCCCGCGACGCCCTGCCCGACCACGACCGCGTCGTGCTCCTCCCCGGCATCGGCGTCTCGGTCCAGGAGATGCGCGACTCGCTCGCCCGCGTCGCCGGCGAGGACAAGCTCGCCCTCATCAGGGAGGAGGAGGACCCCGTCACCAAGGCCATCCTGTACTCGTGGCCGGCCACCTACGACAACAGCCGGGCCTTTTCTCTCGGCTTCAGAAGGGACGACTCGTTTGACACGATTGTCCAGGATTTCAAGGCTACTCTGGCCAATTAGGTGCTCTTCACATTGTAGATTTGGAACAGAGTAGACAAGCCATGGGGAGACTACAGAGAATCAATCGTTCTAAAAGCCCTCTCTCTCTCTCTCTGCTTTCTTCTTCTTCTTCTTCTTCTTCTTCCTCTTTCGCGGGACCCTGTCCGAGGAGGGGACACACCCTTGTACGGAGACCTCTTTTTTTTTTTTTTTTYTTCGCTACGCTCGCCTACACGAGTTTCTTCTTCTATTTCAAGAAAATAAAAATAAATAAAAACTTTCATTTAGATGCTATCAAGGGTGCCTTGCCGGTAGACCCCAGCCAGTCAATGTGCGTCTCGATGACCTTCTGCATGGCCGTCGTGGCCTCCTCGAGCAGGGTGGTGAGGGGTACCTTGCCGGCGCGGTCCCTCATGGTGCTGGTGAACTGGGAGTTGAAGGCGTCGTTGATGTTTGCCTTGGCCATGCCGTGGGCGACGCACTCCCGGAAGTGGGACTCGCCAAAGTCGTTTGCGCCGTGCAGGACGAGCTGGACGCCTCGCCGGGACGTGACGTCGTGGACGCGCCCGAGGCGGGCGAAGTCGAGGCGGGGACCGCCGGGACCGTAGCGGCCGTGGACGTTGCCAAAGGCCGGTGCCAGCCAGTCGATGCCGAGGTCGAGGAAGTCGCCGGCCTGCTCGGGCGTGGTGAGGATGCCCTCGAGGTCGCCCGTGTCCTCGACGCCGTCCTCCCCGCCGTTGATGCGGCCCGGCTCGGCCTCGGCGATGATGCCCCTGCCGTGCAGGTAGGCCACCAGCTCCCTCGTCCGGGACATGTTCTCCTCCTTCTCGTAGTGGCTCATGTCCACCATGATGCCGTCGAACCCGCCCAGCTCGGCCGCCCGCCGGATCACCTCGGGCGACTGCGCGTGGTCCATGTGCACCGCCACCGGGACCGAGGCCTTGTCGGCCGCCTCCCGCGCCGCGTGCACCAGCAGACCGTCCGCGTACTCGATGGCCCACGGGAAGAGCTGGATGATGACCGGCGCCCTCTTGGCCTCGCCCGCCCGCACCGTCGCGATGATGCCCTCGATGTTGTAGCAGCACAGCGCTGCTATCCCGTAGCCCCCAGCAGCCGCGTCGTCGACGATTGCCAGCGCCCGGTTCTTGGTCTGGGTCTGGGTCGTCATGATTGCTACTCGGTTTATCTTTTTTCTTTTCTTTTTCTTCTTTTCGTCCTGACTTTTTTTTGTCTTGTTTTGTGTGTGTGTGTGTGTGTGCGTATGTATGTGCGTATGTGCCTCTCGAGTTCAGAGAGTTTCTATCGTGTACCGTTGATGTTGATCCCTGGTGTATGTAACGGTCGGAGGCTTGTCCTTGACGGACTAGCAAGAGTTGAGGAGAGCCCCGATATTGTATTGTATTATGTATTATGCAGTACAATCCTGATCTCACCATGCTTCTCCCATAGTCCGGGACCCCGCCCATTCGGCAAAACCTGCGATAACTCGTCAACCC
>NW_023336198.1:414448-424448 GCF_012550715.1 Geosmithia morbida
AATGAGAGGAGCAAATGAGGCTTCCCCGATTGTATATATTTCCTCTCTGCCCGAAAATAAGAAGAAAATTCAAAATGAAAAAGGACAAAAAAAAAAACACGCCATGACCGCTTTAGCCTCTCCCCCCATCCCAAAAGAAAATACTCGGCTTTTTTTTTTCCATTTCCCTGGCAGGACCCTGACTGAATAGTGATGATTGAAAGCAAGGGGTTTTGGATAGAAAAAACCACAAAGAGGACTCTGGTATCAAGAACGAAAGAAAGAAAAAAGCAAAAAGCAAAAGAAAATAAGAAAAACTGTACAGAAACAAGATGATTTTGACAATAATAATAGCTGCTGTGGTGATATCCCAGTGGATCGCTTCACATAAAAAGGCATGGATCAAGTGAAAAGAAGAAGAAGAGAGCTCGTGTATCGTCATAAGAAGAAGAAGAATGTGTGTGTGTTGGGGAGGGAGAGGGAGATAGAGGGTGGAAAAAAAAGATGAGAGAGAAGAAAAAAGATATATATATATATATATATATTGTCGTATTCGTCAAAAGATTATTCGCAGAATAATCTTTCGCTTCCCCGTCATCGTCATCGTCGTAGTGGTAGCAGCAGAAGTAGCAGTAGCAGTGGTCGTCGTCGTCGTCGTCGTCGTAGGCGAACCTTGCTCGTCGAGTGCCATGGCCATGGTGTCCCACTCCCCCTTTATAAACTGCTGGTCCGTCACGGTGCGCACTTCGAGAGCCATGTCTTGACCTTCGGCCAGATGCTCGACCACATCGTCGTCCACCTCGACCTCTAGACCTTCGCGGGACACGTGCACGATCTGCTGGACCGTCGAGGGATCCAGTCCAAACTTCCTGGCCAGTCGGCTGACAAGCTCGTCTCGCGTCCGTCGGGCGAGGTACACGGCCCAGTAGAATTCCTGCTGCTGCTGCTGCTGCTTCGGTATGGCCGTCCTTATCGAATCCGTCTCGCTGGTGCCGTCAGAGTTCCCGTCCCGTCGCACGACGTAGAAGCAAGCTACGGCCTTGGGTACGGGCGGGTCGCTGGGTGGCCGGTACGACTTGTCGATGCCGAGGGCGTCTATCCAACCGTCTCCGACCCTCCGCACCCTCTCCGGCTGCGGCATCGTCGCATCGCCGGGCCTCTCGACCCCTCCGGGCCCGACCGCCATCGTCACGTCCTGGCTCGGGTAGTGCAGGGCGACGGCGCCGGGGGCCGACGCGTGCGAGGCGTACGATACCGAGCTCGGCGAAGACGACACGATCGACGCCGTGTTGGAGCTCTGGAGGCTCCTGACCTGCCAGGACGACGAGGAGGAGGCCTCATCTCCCGTCTTGACCTCGCCTGCGTCCCCGGGCAGACTGACGGGGTGCGCGTCCGGGTCGTCGTGATCTTCGCCTCGCAGGTACAGGACGCTGACCGGCCTCGTGCTCGTGAACATGTCCTGGAGGTTCTGCAGCTTCACGTGAAGGTCGTCTGCCAGAGACGCTCGACCCCCGATTCCGCTGCCTGATCCTCCCGATCCTCCTCCTCCTCCTCCTCCCCCCCCTCCTCCCGACCTCATCCCGTCTCCTTCACCCGAGCTGGCCGACGATACGGACCACCCCCGCTTGTGCTTCGGCAAGCCCGCACTCCGCTGCGAGTCCGCTCCGACCTTTGTTATGCCGCCCGCAGCCTTCCGCCTCTTGCCCGAGTCCTTCAAGCCGCTCTCGGCCTGGGCGATCTGGTTCTTGACCTTGTCGATGGACTTCTTGACGTGCGCCACGTCGTTGGACAGCTTCCTCTCGGCTCCGTGGTCCCGAAACAGCTTCACCTTGCAGTAGCACACTTCCGGCTCCTGCGCGTCTGCCGAAGAGACGGCATCGGCGGCGGGCGTCGCATCGATCGGGAGGAGGCTCGTCTTGGCGCACAGCCTGACGGGGATGCCCTTGACGCCCTTGGAGTGGCTGAAGTCGGTCGAGAGGAAGTTGAAGCGGACGGCGATGTTGACCTCGGGTGCGCCGTGGGCTCCGGGCGTCCAGACGACGGAGAATCCGTCAAACGAGGCCGTCTCCACCTCGACGCGCGTCCGCGTCTCGTCACCCTCGATCGGCTGGCCGGCCTCGACGTACTCGACAGCCTGCAGCTTCCCGCCCCGCTGGTGAGCCTCGTTGGCGCCCCTCCCTTCCTTCCACAGACCCCAACAGACGCCGGACTTCTGCCTCTGCTCCTCGTCCTCGAACGAGACGCGCACAAAGGTCCTGAACCTGGACCCTGGAACCTTAGAGCCCAGGGAGCGCGTGTCGATGATGGAGAGCGAGTAGGCCTGGCCCTTGTTGAGGTAGGTGATGGGTATCTCGTCTGCTTGCCTGATCATGGCCGTCGGGGCGTTGAGCGTCGAGTGGAAGCGGAATCGGCCGGTGGGCTGGTGAAGCGGCTGGGTCATGCGGGTCGTCGCCGTCGCCGTCGCCGCCGTCGGGTGCATCTGGTTCGGTGGGTAGGCCATGATGGGCGTCGCCGTCTGAAAGGCCGGGTTCATCGAGGCCGCGTGCTCGTCCGGGTTCGAGTTGAGCGGCGAGTCATCCTGCTCCATCGTCTCGTAACCTGTATCGTGATGGCCGTACGAAGAGGGAACGAACGGGTGCGGCTGCTGGTGCTGGTGCTGGTGCTGGTGCTGGTGCTGGTGCTGCTGATGTGACGGTGGCGGCGGAGGAGGAGGAGGAGGCTGCTGCTGCTGCTGCTGCTGCTGCTGCTGCTGCTGCTGTTGCGGGTGATGGCCAAACGGACCGCCGAAGTGGGCCATCTGGTGTGAGGTGAGCGGGTGGAAGCCTCCGATGTCGATGATGCCGGGGCCGGCGTGCATGGCCGTGACCGAGTTGGGCATGGTCATGGTCGTTCCCAGACCTGGTACTGCTGGCGCCGCTGCTGCTAGGCCGGCTAGAGTGTGTAAGCCACTAGGTAGGGGAGCATGGAAGGGGAGCGGTCTGTCTTGGTACCTCCTGGTGTGGCTGTGTAGTATCCGGTCGGGGTGGTGACAAAGTTTTCAATGTTGAAGACGTTGGGGTCCATCATCGACGGTGTGAATCTCCATGGCTCGTTCGAGGCTCGAGGCGTCGGGTCATGATCGTGAAAGCCGCCTCCCAAGCCCATATGTGGATGTGGATGTGCGCCGCTGTCGAGGGTGTCAGCCGACGTAGTCTTCTCCTCCGAGGCTGTCTTATCAGACGGATGAGAGGGATGAGAAGGCCAGTGTCTCTCCTTATCCTTTCCCTCTCATCTCTCCCCACCCCTCCCTCTCTCTCTCTCTCTGTCTCATATCTCTCTCTCTCTCTCTCTCTGTCTCATATCTCTGTCTCTCTCTCTCTTACCTGTGGGCGAGTGGTGCGGCAATGCCAGCATTGTCGATAGGATGGACGGAAGCCGGGATGGTCTCTGTAGGATCCTCGAGGGTGGAGGAAACTTCTGGGAACTGTTGGCGAAAGGTTGCCACCAAGCCATCCGCCGGTTTCTGGGAGCTTTTTCTAAACATTGTCAGCTTCGCCAGAGATTCTCGAGATCCTCAGGAGAGGAGGTTGGGGATCGAGTCCGCAGCTTTGGGGGGGGGAGGGGGTTTCTCTTCTTCTTCTTCTCCTTTTTTCCCGAGTCGTCGGCCTTGAAATCCGAGAGAGAGGAGTGGGAGCATGGGCAGTGCGTGCGCCCATCGACGACAGAAGTCGGGGGCGAGAGGCTGCAGAAGCATGTGTTCGGTGCGACGTACCGTTGCTGAAACATGGCGTTTCAGATGACTCGTAGGTAGAACGGATGTTCTGATGGTATTATGCCGTCTCTACTGTCGCTCGTCGTGGCCGGATTTCCCCCTCCACAACGGGGAGATCGAGAGAAGAGAGAGTGATGGTGGGAGGGGAGGTGGGAGGGTCGAGAGGAGACCTTGTTCAGCTCCAAAGAAAGCGACGAGGGACGGAGACCTCGGCCGCAGGACAGGAGGATCCGCCACCGAGCCTGTCTTCCGCGCAACTAGATGGGTATCTGATGAGAACGGCCCGAGGATGGAGTGGTGGCATGGGTAGCTGCAGGGCGTGAATATAGATATGAGAGAGAGAGAGAGAGAGAGGGGGTGTGTTGGAGGGGTGTGTGTGTGCGTGTGTATGTAATGTATGTATATGTGGGTGGGAGAGGGTGTGTACGATGCGTGTGGGATGAGAGTTCGTCCTTCTCGTTCGTTCTTCTCCCCTGCCACCTCTTGATGTACTCGAGTACGTTGTAATATTACTTGGTAGTGATACTTTTATCCTGTACCCGCAACTTTTACAGCTTGCTGCTTGCTGCTGCTGCTACCCCGAGTCAAGGAGGGGGGGAGGGGCCCGTTGACGAGATCAGGACTTGTCTTTGATGGCCCTCCTGGAGATTTTTCTTGTAAAACCTTTATTTTTTCTTATTGAAATGCCGAGGGGGTGTGGTAGGAGGGAAGGAGGAGGAGGGTTGATTGTCCTGACTCTAGTCTTCCGAATACTACCCAACGGCTTTACTCATAAGATGTACGAGTAGAAAGACTTATACACGCAGGAACGGAGAGGAGACTCCTTTATCGGTCGAGTTCGGAGGGAGAGAGAGGCGAAAGGCAAAAAATCGAGAAAATTAAAAAAAAAAGTAAAAATAAAAGGGCTGACAGACGGTTGAGCTTCTTACTGCGCGCGCCTTGCTGTTGTCGGTCGAGATATGTACGGAGTAATCAACAGAGAGAGAGAGAGAGAGAGAGAGAGAAAGATTCCGTACATGCGCCTATCACTTCCTGGAAGAAAGGGCGCGAGGCGAATGGGAGAGACGGAGAGAGGAGTCCAGAAAGTGTGTGTGTGTGTGTGAGCAAGGGGCTTGGGTTGGTGAAAGGAAAGGAAGTGAGATTTCGAGCTGCACGGACAGCGGTATATCCGAAGTCGCAAGAGAGAAGGAGAAGTAGAAGGAGATTTGGTGCAGAGCGCCGCCAATCATCCAACGGCTCTTTCCTTGTTCTTTCTCTCTGCCGAGATCACGACGTTTAAGAGAGGTGAGAAGAGTACTTGACACCGAGTATCGGTGGTTGAGAGCTGTGTACTCTTGACCTGTACTCGACTCGCACGAGTACGAGTAATACACAAGAGTCGTAGGTATCTGACCGGTCGTACGGGACAAGACAGAAGGGGGGTAACTTGGATGCAGATAGAGAGAGAGAGAGAGAGGAATGCGCTTGCTTAGAAACTCAAGAAGCAAGGAGGAGGAGACAATAAGGAACCTTAGTTGAGCATTGACGCGCCCATCCTGGAACTCTACAGATGACCCACTGATATTCCGAATGTTAGACGGCTAACTCACGTGCAGAAAGTCGTTGGTCTCTACAGATATAGAGAGAGAGGGAGGGAGGGAGGGAGAAGGGAGAGGGAGAGAGATTGTGTGTGCATGTGTGTAGAGTAATATTAGCAAAAAGGCAACTCAAGGCTGGAGCAAGAACTGAGAACGATTATTACTCCTCCGTACTGCGTCTGCAGACTAATAACAAGGAACCCCACCTCCATTTCTGTGCAGCTTGTAGGGTATTAGTCGCATCATTCATGCTCGTAGTCCTCCTCCAGACGGCTCATCCATGTCTGGTCCTCCTCTTTCTCTCTCATTTGCAGGTACAAGCAGTACTCTCGTACAGCAAGGCACTGCCAAGGAAAAAAGAAAAACGAAAAAAAAAAGAGAGAGAGAGGCAGAGAGAGAGGCAGAGAGAGAGAGAGAGTAGTGGTACGGACGAATAATACAAGTACAGGAGCCCGTTCTAAAAGGTCCCATGGGTTGGCCCACGCATCTAGACCAGGCAGGCCTATCACGCATGGCAGACATGTACCGGTGACGACGGTGGAGACCGGGGTGCCGAGAGGTTGAGGACCCATCAGAGGGCGAAAGAAAATAAGTGGGCGACGGGCGCTCAGTACGGGAGTCGTAATACGTCGTAAATCAACGCAAAAAGCTCAAAGAGGCTTGTCTCGGTATGGGTTAGGATGGAGGGACGGACGGTAGGCAAGCAGGGATCAGGGGTGGATACCCGGCTCAAGTCAAGTCTCTCTACCACCCTTGGATCAAAAACCCGTCCGAGCCCCGCCGGTGTCCCCCCCCNAAAAAAAAGAAGAAAAGAAAAAAGAAAAGAGAGAAGAGAAGAGAAGAGAGGAGAGAGAAAGAAAGCAAAAGGAGAGGAGAGGAGAGGAAAGGAAAAGAGAGGGAAGGAGAAGAAAAAGAGAGGCAGTGAAAGAGGAAGGAGAGATGGAAGAAATACGGATGACTGACAACCACGGCTACCAACCAGGACAGTTCCGCCTCAGAGCTCCGCAGGCAGAATAATGAAATGAAATAGACTGAAGAGGATAAAACCCTCCGTAGAGAGAACGAGACCAGGACACACCCACCAGGGTACCAGATGATGACTTATCAAGCCCAAGTAGTAAGCAGAAGAGGACGGCAGAGCAAGCAGAGGAGGTACGCACACGCTGCGGTATTGTCACCCTTGAGGGGGGCAAGGTTGAGCGGGACCAATTGCGGCAGCCAGTGTCAGCTGTGCAGGAAGGGAAAGGATGGGGGCGGTAGCCGACTGGTACTGGGGACCGGGGGGGGGGGCGTGTATCTGTATCTATCCGTCCGTCTCTCTCTCTCTCTTTCTCTACGAGTGTGCGGGTGTGTATATATATGTGTGTGGGTGCACGTTTATGGCTGAGATTGTTATGAGAAGGACTGAAGCTGAAGCTGAAGCTGAAGAGAGAGAGAGAGAGAGAGAGAGAGAGATGAGAGAGAGAGATGAAAGAGAGAGAGAGAGGGACTGGGCTCGTCATGCGAATGCGTGTATTGTAATGTACTGCAAGTATGCACAGGCACGGCGCGCGCACAGAGAACTCGTAGAGAGAGGGGGAAGTAAGCGGTAGCACAATAGCAGCAGACAGATTGAGGCACTATTTATTACCACTATAGTCTCCTTACTCCGTATTAGTTGTAATGATAGTACGATGGGGGATGCGACGAGAGCTAGGGTCGGCAATCGGTAGATTAGGAACGTCGAGATGGTGGCGTCGTATACGGGAATGGTTATTTTTTATTTTTTTTAATCTTTCTCGGAGGAAAAACCCAACCCCCCCTCCCCCCCCCCCTCCCCTCCCCCGTTTAAAAAAGATTATCTATAATACATATACATATATATATATATATATGTGTGTGTGTGTGTGTATATAAGTACAGAAAAAGAATAATAGCGGAGATGAGCCAAAACACTTTGACCCCATGGGACCCAAGGAGGAGGCCCAAGAATAAGAAAAAAAAATTAAAGGAAGATGTAATATACGAAAGAGGGTGGACAATGAAGGAGAAGGAGGGGCGACCGGGGGGGGGTGTGTCGTGTGTGTGATCTAGAGGAAGGAAGTAAAAGGAAGGAAAGGGAAGGGAAGGGAAAGAGGCGTCCACGAGTGAAGTTGGGCTGCCTCTCTTCCATCTCTCTCTCTCTCTCTCTCTCTCTCTCCCTTCCTTCAAGTGTTTTGGTGAGGGTTCAGAGGCATGAGGAATGAAAGAGTCGATGAAGAAGGAAGAAGAGGAGGATGGAGAGTTGCACATGCACGACGGAGTGAGGGGGGGGAGAGGGGGGGAAGATTGCAAAGGAGACAAGCACCAACCTGGCAGCCCTGCCGCGAACAAGGTTGATGTGTGTTATTGCTGTCGAGCAACGAGGCAAGACTGGCAAGACTGACAAGAGAGGAAGAAGAGAGAGAGAGAGAGGAGCTTGGGGGTGGTTGTAAAGCCACACGAATGACCGGGGTGTGAAGAAGGAAAAGAAGCCGCCACCTGTACATCCATGTACTCTGAACTCTCGGGAGAGACAGTATTTAAGTAGCAGAATTATACAGGGCAGCTCAAGACGACGGATGGAGAGCCTTACAAAAGTCACACACACACAAGAAAAGAAAAGAGAGAGAGAGAGAGACAGGGGTGTGGAGAGAGAGAGAGAGAGAGACAGGGGTGTGGAGAGAGAGAGGGGGGGGGTGGGTGGGTGTATGTTGTACGTAGTGGGTGGGGAGGAAGAGGCCGAATGTCGAATGGTAACAATGGAAATAAGGAGTAGGAGAAGAAGAAGAAGACTAAGACGAGGAAGGAAGAAGAAGAAGAAGAAGAAGAAGAAGAAGAAGAAGAAGAAGACGAAGAAGACGAAGAAGACGAAGAAGGAAGAAGATCAGCAGCAGAGTAAAAGACGATTATACATGATACATTGTTACAAAAAAAACAAAAAACAAAAAAAAAAACAAAAAAAACAAAAAACAAAAAAGGTAAAGAGAGGATCATTCTGGTGTGGTGATGCCAAGTTTGCTGCTGTCGAATGTGCGTATATCGAATGCGACGAACTGGATGCGGTTTGGCTGTTTGAATGGTTCGCCATGACCAACAAACAGAGGGGACATGAAGACGTGATAGGCCGTCGATGGACAGAGGGAAACTCACGACACACAACTCCAACTGCCTATGGCATCCGCCACGTCTACGGCTCGTGATGCACACACACACACACACACACACACACACACACATACACATACACACACATACACACACATACACACACATACACACACACATATATATATATAGTTAATGCGGCGAGGAGGCGGGGAGTGGGGGGGTGGGTGAGGTGAGGTGAGGGGTGGGTGATGTGATGTGTGTGTATCTCTGTCTCTCTGTCGCTCTCTCTGTCTCTCTCTGTCTCTCTCTGTCTCTCTCTCTCTCTCTCTCTCTGTGTGTGTGTGCGTGTTTTTGAAGAGAGATATTATAGTATTACAGCAATACCAGAGAGAGAAAGGATCAAGTGTAGGAGGAAAGGTCAAGTTCTACTAGTTGAATAAGTCGGCCAATCTCCTCTTTCCTTTATCCTCACCCTCTCACCCTCTCACCCTCTTCTCACTCTCTTCTCACTCGCTCTCTCTCTATGCAGAGCAAAATGCTCCAAATGTCTCTCATAGTACACGGGCAAAACTTACGAGAATCGTCAAGCGATAAAGAGAGTGAAAAAAAAAAAAAAAAAAAAAAAAAAAAAGAGAGAGAGAGAGAACATCACATCGTATAATACATGATGTACTCGTACGAGTATACAGATTACAGATTACATATATACATATATACATATCTTGCAAGATGGCAAATGGCAAGGGTGGGAAAAAGTTCGAACAGGGGTCTTCCTAACCCCCCCCCTCCCCTGCCCCTACCCCTACCCCTACCCCCTCCGTCTCCAGCTGCAGGGTTGGAATCCAGACTGTTTTCTTTCTTCTTTCATCTTTTCGACTCCAAATTCTCTCCCTCACAAATACTCGTATCCGTTACTCTGTATACGATAGGTATCAGTCTGGCTATTAGAGAGTAGGAGAGAGAGGGAGAGAGGGGGAGAGAGAGAGAGATTGATGCTTGTCGTGCCGCCTTCTTTTCCCTCTCTCTCTTCATCCGCCGTCTTTGGTTCGAAACACACACACACACACACACATAGAGAGAGAGAGAGAGAGAGACACACACACACACACACACAGAGAGAGAGAGAGAGAGAGACACACACACACACACACACAGAGAGAGAGAGAGAGAGAGAGGGAGAGGCACACACCCCTCTCCCTTGTTCTACGGATGTTGGGTTACCCGTACCCAAAGTGGCTTGGAGCCGTTTTATCTTATTTTCTTTTCCCCCTTCTTCTTCTCCATAGTCCTCAATCATGCAATTATGGTATCGAACTGTGTGAGTGTGTGTGCGTGTGTGTGTGCGCGCGTGTGTACTTGCAGTTGTGGAGACGAGTTGTAGGTAGATTAATTTACGAGTATTGCGGGCATGCAAAGCTAGCGGAAACATGGAGATCGAGGTGCATAAAATGTTTCGCGTCCCGTCAGTTCTTTTAGCCGTATGGCCCACAAAAGACTTCTTCTCCAGTAAAAAAATGCACGTTGCATGTGCATGCATCGAGTGGGAAGGGGGAAAAAAAAAAAGAGAAGAGAAAGAGAGGGAAAA